>NW_026571299.1:4973390-5100890 GCF_026225935.1 Boleophthalmus pectinirostris | reverse complement strand
TAACGCTAATGCTAAGGCTAGCGGTGTGTGGACACAATGCGGCCGCTGTCTCGAGTAAATGAACTGCTAAATGAGAAAGAGTCCACAGAGGGGCCAGACCAAGAGACAATTAATTTGGTTTTAGTGAGCGGCGCTAATGGTGCACGCGCGGGTTTGGACATAGATCGTTTATGGACAAATGTAAAGTTTTATTTAGTACGCGACTGTTTACTTAAAGGTGTAGCCTGGTTTAGATTTGGTTTAGACCCGTTTTAATCCTGGTTCTAGTTCTTGTTTTAGTCCTGGTTTTGGTCCTGGGTTACACCTGATTTTAGTCCTGATATTTGTCCTGGTTTTAGTCCTGGTGTATTCCTTGTTTAGACCTGGTTTAGATCTGGTTTTAGTCCTGGTTTTGGTCCTGGTGTATTCCTTGTTTAGACCTGGTTTAGATCTGGTTTTAGTCCTGGTTTTGGTCCTGGGTTACACCTGATTTAGGCCTGATTTAAACTTGGTTTAGACCTGGTGTAGTCCTGGTTTAGTTCTGGTTTAGACCTTGTTTACACCTGATTTTAGTCCTGATATTTGTCCTGGTTTTAGTCCTGGTGTATTCCTTGTTTAGACCTGGTTTAGATCTGGTTTTAGTCCTTGTTTCAAACCTGATTTAAACTTGGTTTAGACCTGGTGTAGTCCTGGTTTAGTTCTGGTTTAGACCTTGTTTACACCTGATTTTAGTCCTGATATTTGTCCTGGTTTTAGTCCTGGTGTATTCCTTGTTTAGACCTGGTTTAGATCTGGTTTTAGTCCTGGTTTTAGTCCTTGTTTCAAACCTGATTTAAACCTGGTTTAGATCTGGTTTAAACCTGGTTTTAGTCCTGATATTTGTCCTGGTTTTAGTCCTGATGTATTCCTTGTTTAGACCTGGTTTAGATCTGGTTTAGATCTGGTTTAAACCTGGTTTTAGTCCTGTTTTAATCTTTGGGTTTAAACCTAGTTTAGATCTGGTTTTAGACCTGGTTTTAGTCCTGTTTTTGGTCCTGGTTTAGTCCTGGTTTAGAGTTGTTTTAGACCTAGTTTAGACCTGGTCATACGCCTGATTTTAGTCTAGATTTTAGTCCTGGTTTAGACCTGCTTTAGAACTACGTTAGACTTGGTTTTAGTCCTGGTTTTGGTCCTGATTTAAGTCCTGGTTTAGTCCTGGTTTAATCCTTGTGTAATCCTGGTTTAGACTTGGTTTTAATCCTGATTTTACTCCTACTTTTAGTTCTTGTTTAGTCCTGGTTTAGACCTGGTTTTTGTTCAGTTTTAATCCTAGTTTAGTCCCGGGTTTAGTCTTGGTTTAATTCTGGTTTTAGTCCACAGAGGGGCCAAACCAAGAGACAATTAATTTGGTTTTAGTGAGCGGCGCTAATGGTGCACGCGGGGGTTTGGACATAGAGCGAAGGATCGTTTATGGACAAATGTAAAGTTTTATTTAGTACGCGACTGTTTACTTAAAGGTGTAGCCTGGTTTAGATTTGGTTTAGACCTGTTTTAATCCTGGTTCTAGTTCTTGTTTTAGTCCTGGTTTTAGTCCTGGTTTTGGTCCTGGGTTACACCTGATTTAGGCCTGATTTAAACTTGGTTTAGACCTGGTGTAGTCCTGGTTTAGTTCTGGTTTAGACCTTGTTTACACCTGATTTTAGTCCTGATATTTGTCCTGGTTTTAGTCCTGGTGTATTCCTTGTTTAGACCTGGTTTAGATCTGGTTTTAGTCCTGGTTTTAGTCCTTGTTTCAAACCTGATTTAAACCTGGTTTAGACCTGGTTTAAACCTGGTTTTAGTCCTGTTTTAATCTTGGTTTAAACCTAGTTTAGATCTGGTTTTAGACCTGGTTTTAGTCCTGTTTTTGGTCCTGGTTTAGTCCTGGTTTAGAGTTGTTTTAGACCTAGTTTAGACCTGGTCATACGCCTGATTTTAGTCTAGATTTTAGTCCTGGTTTAGACCTGCTTTAGAACTATGTTAGACTTGGTTTTAGTCCTGATTTTACTCCTACTTTTAGTTCTTGTTTAGACCTGGTTTAGACCTGGTTTTTGTTCAGTTTTAATCCTAGTTTAGTCCCGGGTTTAGTCTTGGTTTAATTCTGGTTTTAGTCCACAGAGGGACCAAACCAAGAGACAATTAATTTGGTTTTAGTGAGCGGCGCTAATGGTGCACGCGGGGGTTTGGACATAGATCGTTTATGGACAAATGTAAAGTTTTATTTAGTACACGACTGTTTACTTAAAGGTGTAGCCTGGTTTAGATTTGGTTTAGATCTGGTTTATACTTGGTTTAGACCTGTTTTAGTCCTGCTTTTGAACCTGGTTCATTCCTGGTTTTAGTCCTGGTTTTGTGCTGGTTTAGAACTGCCTTAGGCCTGGTTTAGACCTGGTTTAGATCTGGTTTTTAGTCCTGGTTTAGACCTGGTTTAGACCTGGTTTTAATCCTGATTTTAGTCCTGGTTTAATCTTGGTTTTAGACCTGGTTTTTGTCCTGGTCTAGACTTGGTTTAGACCTGGTTTAGTCCTGGTTTAGAACCTGGTTTAGACCTGGTTTTAGTCCTGGATTTGTGCTGGTTTAGACCGGGTTTAGACGTGGTTTTAGACCTGCTTTTAGTCCTGGTTTAGTCCTGGTTTTAGTCCTTGTTTTAATTAAGATTTTAGTCCTGGTTTAGACCTGGTTTTAGACCTGCTTTTTAGTCCTGGTTTTGACCTGGTTTTAGTCCTGGTTTTAATTAAGATTTTAGTCCTGATTTAGACTTGGTTTAGACCTGGTTTAGACCTGGTTTAGTCCTGATTTTAGTCCTAGTTTTAGTCCTGGTTTTCTCCCGACATGAAGATCGTGTGTTTACACTTGTGTCGTCCTGGACGTTCAGACTGAAGTCACACGTCACTGCAGAGGATCAAATTATTGCAAATTAGTGTAAATAATACTTGAGTCTGGATTACTGATGTTTAAATAAAGACTAATGAGACGGATAATCTAAAGTGATCAGAATTTAAACCTGCACTTAAGGAGGATTTAAGACGGACCAATTAAAGACTAAAGCAGGAAGAGTAAATATGTCTCTGTGCTGCGTTTAGTTCTCGCTCCACACTGTGCTTAGACTTAAACAAACTTTATTGATCCACAAGGGAAATTATTTACACACAGGAGCTCACACATCACAATAAAATATAATAATAATGGTTAAAAAATATATATAAATAACAATAATTAATTCTAAATAGGTGAAATAAGCAATAATTATATAAATACAATCCGTGTATCATTCGTTCATTTGTTTTTTCCACCTCCACGGCTCTGCTCTGTTTCTTCTCCACCACCACTATGTCTGGTTGGTCCATCACCATCCTGTCAGTCTGTATCTGAAGTCCCACAGGATCTTGGCTCGGTCGTTCTCCACAACCTTTGGAGGTGTTTCCCACCTTGATCCTGGGGTCTCCAGCCCGTACTCTGCACAGATGTTTCTGTTACTCTGCCCGACACTTGGTTCTGTGGCTCCATGTTTGTTTCCCTGCAGCGTCTCACACCTGCAGTTCTGTGCTGGACTGTCTCAGGAGCCTCTGTGCACAGTCGACACCGTGGCTCTGGTCTGGTGTGGTTGATCTGGGCCTCTACTGCTCGAGTGCCCAGGTCCTGCCCCTGAGCACCAGGATCAGAGCCTCTGTGTGTCCTTCAGACCCTCTCAAGACATTGGTAGGATTTCTTGATATCAGCCACTTCAGTTCTGTTCCGGTGGTTCGTGTCGGGGTTTGTCCTGCCGTGATGGTTCCTCCAGCTCCTCTTCCTCTGGACCCCACTGTCTGAGACTTTCTCTCTATATATTCTAGATATATATTTATATTTATTTATATGTATGTATATATATTTTTTGGTTTTAATTTGAAAAACGTATGAACGGATGATACACGGATGAAAATATTTTCCATTTCTCTCATATAAAGAAAAGCAGAGCACCTTTAAAGTCTCTTAAACCAGGGGGCAGCTCGTTCTTTCGCTCTTAATTCATCTCACACAATCCTTGATCAACTCTGATTTACGAAAACTTTCAGAACCTCTCGTCTCCCACATTTCTTCTTTCTTTCCGCAAATGACATCTCTCTCTTAAAAAAAAAAAAAAAGAAGAAAAATAAGAGAGAAAAAAACACACGGACGCTGACTTGAAAAAGACATAAAAGCGCGGAGGAGACGAGCGACTCAATTCAAGAGAAGTAGATTTGCTCCTGCGCCTGTCAGCCCTGTCATTACCGCTCTGATTCGCGAGAACGGTGGGGAAAAAAAAGAAAAAAGACGCCATTAAAAACGTCAAACGCCTTGTGATTATCCACTATCACACCGCGCTGAGACAAAGGGCCCCTGTCGGTTTTATTTAGCGCCGGAGCAGTGGTAAATGCTGGTTTGGGAGACGCGTTAGCAGAAAGTGTTTTTGACGTGCGGACGGGAGACTGAAAGGAACGCAGAGTGGCAGGTGAAATGAAGGGGAAACTGCGTGTACGTATGTTTTCTTTTCTTTTGCTCCTTTTTATTTTTTTTGACAAATAACAGCGTTGGAGCGATGCGAGGTTAAACGTGAGCAGAGACGTGAGTCGAGCGACGTGGGCGGTTTGTCTAACTCCTCACTTATATTAACGTTAAGTGTCTTTAATGGGTTTTATGTCACGCAGATGCATTCTTCTGAGTTTTTCAAAGTAAAACCTAAAATAAGAAAACGAAAAAACTATGAAAAAAAAAAAATAAAATCTACATTATTTGTCTCCAAAATTTTTTTTTGGTTCAGTCCTGGTTCAAACCTGGTTCTGTCCTTCCTAAAAGGTGGTTCAGTCCTGGTTCAGTCCGGACTTGCAATTAAGTCACAAACAGGAAAACTGTTATCCCTTTTTTTTAAACCTCATTTCCTGGTCCAATTCAGTTGGTCAGTCCTGTCCTACAGTCCTGAGTTCCTGGTTCAAACTGAAATAAATAAAAAATCCTCTGGTTTCTTTTCATTTTGGTTTTGGAGACAAAGAATTAAGACATTATTATTTTTTTTTTTTCCCCTTTTCTTATTTTTGGTTTTATTTTGAAAAACGATTGATACGTGGATTTTGCTTGTACGTATGTTTTCTTTTCTTTCGTTCCTTTTTATTTTTTTGACACATAACAGCGATGCGAGGTTAAACATGAGCAGAGACGTGGGCGTTTATCTAACTCCTCACTTATATTAACGTTAAGTGTCCAGAATGGATTCTGGAAACGGATGTTGTTTTCTATTTTTTCCATTATTCATTTAAACACAAAATGGAAAAAAAAAAATGAATCGTTATCCTTTTTTCATTTTGGTTTTGGAGACAAATAATGAAGAAAATATTTGTTTTTTCCTTTTCTTATTTTTGGTTTTATTTTTAAAAATTCGTGAATGAATGACACACTGATTTTTAAAAGTTGGATAATATTAGTTTGTCCACATCTCCAAAAGCTCAGAAAGCTCAATTTCACCTTGTGATGTCATGAAGTGGTAGTTTTCAAGTTTTAACAGCTTCCTTTTTACCTTCAGTTCAGTAGAGATCGGCTGAAATAATCCAAATGATTCTAGTGAAGGTGTGTGGACTTTAAAAACACGGTGGAGCACGTCCTGTATCACCACATGACATCACAAGGTGGAAGAGAGTGTTTTCAGTTTGAGAAAAGAACTCAGCCTAAATGTGCAGGATTTGTGTGTTAAATGTCGTAGATTATGGAAAATTGTGCCGTGGGTCATTTGGTACCGAGCCTCATCCTGTGTCTAAACCAAAGATAAAACCAGGACTAAAACCAGGACTAAAAGAAGGACTAAAACCAGGTCTAAACCAGAACTAAAACCAGGACTAAACCAGAACTAAACCAGGACTAAACTAAACCAGAACTAAAACCAGGTCTAAACCAGAACTAAAACCAGGACTAAAACCAGAACTAAACCAGGACTAAAACCAGAACTAAACCAGGACAAAAACCAGAACTAAAACCAGGTCTAAACCAGAACTAAAACCAGGACTAAACCAGGACTAAAACCAGGACTAAACCAGAACTAAAACCAGGACTAAAACCAGACTAAACCAGGAAGAACTAAAACTAGAAAACCAGAACTAAAACCAGAACTAAGGAACTAAACCAGGACTAAACCAGAACTAAAACAAACCAGAACTAAAACCAGAACTAAAACCAGGAAAAACCAGACTAAAACCAGAACTAAACCAGAAAAACCAGATAAAACCAGGACTAAACCAGAACTA
This sequence comes from Boleophthalmus pectinirostris, assembly GCF_026225935.1. Lineage (NCBI taxonomy): Eukaryota > Metazoa > Chordata > Actinopteri > Gobiiformes > Gobiidae > Boleophthalmus > Boleophthalmus pectinirostris. The sequence continues at coordinate 5,094,642 of NW_026571299.1, read as the reverse complement.
AACCAGGAAAAAACCAGAACTAAAACCAGGACTAAAAGAACCAGACTAAACTAAAACCAGAACTAAACCAGAACTAAAACCACTAAAACCAGGACTAAACCAGAACTAAAAACCAGAACTAAAACCAGAACTAAAACTAAAACCAGGACTAAAACCAGAACTAAACCAGGACTAATCCAGAACTAAACAAGGACTAAACCAGGTCTAAACCAGGACTAAACCAGAACTAAAACCAGGACTAAAATCCAGGACTAAACCAGAACTAAATCCAGGTACTAAACCAGAACTAAAACCAGGACTAAACCAGAAATAAAACCAGGTCTAAACCAGAATAAACCATAATAAACCAGAACTAAAACCAGAACTAAACCAGGACTAAAACCAGAAACTAAAAACCAGAACTAAACCAGAACTAAAACCAAAAACTAAACAGAACTAAAAACCAGAAAACTAAAACAAGGATTAAACCAGAACTAAAACCAGGACTAAAACCAGAACTAAACCAGGACTAAAACCAGAAGAACTAAACCAGGACAAAAACCAGAACTAAAACCAGGTAAACTAAACCAGAACTAAAACCAGGACTAAACCAGAACTAAACCAAGACTAAAACCAGGTAAACCAGGACTAAAACCAGGACTAAACCAGAACTAAACCAGTATCTAAAACCAGAACTAAAACCAGGACTAAACCAGAACTAAAACCAGGAACTAAAACCAGAAAACTAAACCAGGACTAAACCAGACTAAACTAAACCAGACTAAACCAGGACTAAACCAGAACTAAAACCAGAACTAAACCAGAAATAAACTCAGGACTAAACCAGGACTGAACCAGGTCTGAACCAGGACTAAAACCAAAACTAAATCCAGGACTAACCCAGAGTTTGGAAACACAGTAGAGCACTTCCTGTATCACCGCATGACATCACAAGGTGGAACAGTGTGTTTGGGAGAAGAACTCAGCCTAAATCTGCAGAGTTTTTGTGTTAAACATGTGAGAATGAAACAAAAAACAAAACAAAACAAAAAAACGACTCCAGGTCTGTTTGTGACGAGGAAACAACATCAGAACACAGATCTGAAAATTGCGTAATATTCTCTTTAATTTATCTATCTCCATGGAGACGAGCCGGCGCCATCGCTTCCACAAAAAAAAAAAAACACGCTCCGGTGCGAGAAACGTAATAAAAACGACTCCAGATATTTACATTATAAAATCAGAGCTACTTTATACAATCCACATCAAACCTCCGTATTAATCTGTCACGTCTCGAAAACCTGAGACGGGAGATTTTCGAGATTCAATAAAAGCCGATCGCGGCGTAAACGCTCGCCGGGGAGACGGGTTAGCAGAAAGTGTTTTTGACGTGCGGCGGGGAGAGAGACTGAAGAGTAAACGAACGGGAGAATGGACGGACTTGTGGACTTGTGTTTATGGTAAAGACTTTGAGATCGTCTGAAAATAATAATAATAATAATAAATTACACAAATATTACACGACTATTACGGCACTTTTAAGTTCCTCTCAACAAAATAACTGTGAAGATCCTGAACTTTTATGGACTAAACCAGAAAGAACCAGGTCTTAACCAGGACTAAGTCAGATCTATACCAGGTCTAAACAAGGACTAAACCAGGACTAAACCAGAACTAAATCAAGACTGAACTAGATCTAAACCAGAACTGAAGCAGGTCTAAACCTGGACTGAACCAGGTCTAAACCAGGACTAAACTAGGACTAAACCAGGACTAAACTAGGACTAAACCAGGCGTGAACCAGGACAAAAACCAGGTCTAAATCAGGTCTAAACCAGGTCTAAACAAGGTCTAAACCAAGACTAAACCAGTACTGAGTCATGGACTAAACCAGGACTAAACCAGGTCTAAACCAGCACTAAACCAGGTCTAAACCAGCACTAAACCAGGTCTAAACCAAGACTAAACCAGTACTGAGTCATGGACTAAATCAGGTCTAAACCAGGACTAAACCAGGTCTAAACCAGGACTAAACCAGGTCTAAACCAGCACTAAACCAGGTCTAAACCAGCACTAAACCAGGTCTAAACCAGGACTAAACTAGGATTAAACCAGAGCTGAACCAGGGGTGAACCAGGTCTAAACCAGGTCTAAACCAAGACTAAACCAGGACTAAAGCAGGTCTAAACTAGGACTAAACCAGGAGTGAACCAGGTCTAAACCAGGACTAAACTAGAGCTGAACCAGGCCTAAACCAGAACAAAACCAGGTTTAAACCAGGTCTAAATCAGGACTAAATCAGGACTAAACCAGAGCTGAACCAGAAATAAAACAAGACTAAACCAGGACTAAACCAGGACCAAACCAGGACTAATCTTGGACTAGAACTTGGAATCTAGGACCGCCCCTGAGAGAACCCCGAGCTCGATCGGGCGTCAGCTGCGTTTAGTGTGGAGTTCTGTGCCGGTCCTTTTGCTCGCGGTCACCTGACGGTCTACACGGGCGCACCTATGGGCCCATCCCGACATTCGGAACCGTAACACTCGCCGGCGCCATCGTCCTCCACAACCTCATATCCTGCTTCCGCTTCTGTGTCCACACACGCTCAGTCTGACAGATTCTCTCAAATCGACTCGTGGAACGACTTCAACAGAGCGAAACATTTCAAACATTTGATTTTCTTGTGACCTACGAATGCCGATCGGGAGCTGGTCGTGAGGTATAAATTGGTTTTCTTTACCCAACGATGAAGCTAAAACTCGGCCCGATCCCCAAAACAGTCGCACGAGTGAAAAATCGACTCAAAAAGGGTCAAAAATCGCAGTGTACATCCGGCTTAAGGCCCTAAAATAGGCTGCGTTCAGACTGCAGGGCTTAACGCTCAATTCCGATTTTTTTGTGAAATCCGATGTTTTTGCGAGGTCGTTCACATTTACAATTAAATGTGACTTGTATGTGACTCCAGTGTGAACAGTAAACGGCCCAAAAGTGTCCCGCATGTGACACTGGAGACACGACGACGTCAACCGCAGCGAGCGTCTCTGTGTTTACAGAAGTTGTCCAAACATGGACGCAGCATCGAGCATCTGGAGATTTTAAAGTTCCTCTCGTACCGGAGCCAGAATATGAACAACTTACTTGTTTTAAGGAGGAGATTGAGAAGGAGAAGGACGAGGTTTTTGGTCGTGGTGTTTTGTGGGACAGCGGCAGCGACGTCCGTTGAAAGGAACGTGTGGATGTGGAGACGGAGCCAAGAGTGGTGAGTGGTGATGTGCTTCACTTCAGTTCATTAACAATTTTCACCTACTTCAGAGCAGAATAGTGACGTTTGTGTCTTGTTGATAACGTGTAGGTGGATGAATGCACTTTGACCGTTCAGACTGAAGTCACATGTCAAAAGATCAGATATGTATCAGTTTCAGGAGCACATATCCAAGTGTCCTGGGTCACATTTTAAATACATCAGATCTGTGTTGTTCAGACTGACATTAAAAGATCAGATACAGGAACATAGAGGCCAAAAAATCGGATTTGGGTCACTTCAGGCTGCAGTCTGAATGCAGCCTTAAACACATTTTTTATGTTCAAAAAGTTGTTTAAACATGTTTGCTGTGTTTTGTATGAAAGAGTCTGAATTTTATTTAAAGTTTCTTTGTTTTTTTCATTTGTATTTGTGGTCCTGTAGCTTTTTTTTTCAGCCATATGACATGACTACAGCTGAAATAAGTAAATAACGTACTGAAAAAAATGATGTATAACACTTCATAAGGAGGTAAAATTGGGAGTTTTAACCGCAAAATTAAGAAAAAAATGTATCCTAAAATTGCCCTTAGGTTTGGAAATAGAGTTTGCAAAGAAAGTTTCACAAAGTTTATTTATTACTCCTGAAATATTGCAAACATTTCACCAATTTTCTCAAAGAATTTTTAAATAATTTTGGATTTAAAGCTCAAAAGACTAAGTAGAGTAGTGGAGACTGACGAGCAGATTCACCACACTTCCTGTTTTGGTTTGTCGTTGCCATGGCGCCCGGCCTCGTAACCCGCGGTAACACGTTTAATAGACCGTGTGCAAAGGCAGTGAGGTTTTTTATCTTATAATTTTCCATTTTCTTTCGTTCTTTTTATACATTTTGTAATTATTTATTGTGTCTTTTAATCAACAGTTCTGCTCCTTTTGGAAGTGCAAGGACCCGACATGAAAAGCCGTTAATGTGAAAACAGAAATTCAGTATTTACAGTTGGATCTTTGCGAAATGCAGGGTTAAACGTCGACCTTTACGCTTTTCATCACCGCAGAATCATTATTTCCTTTTAATTTTGTGTTTTTGTTTTGAATGTTTGTATAATTTTCTCCTGAACAGATTCTGTTCGGCGTCCTTTGTGATTTGACTTCCACGCGACCCTCTCAAACTTCTCATTACTCAGACAATGACGGAGAGAAGTGCTCACGGACAGAACTCAACTCGAAATACAGCACTAAAAATAAGATCTATGTAAGAAAATACGACTGTGTTTCTGATTTGAAATGATTATCAGACTGTAGGGGGCGCTCCACAACTAAGAATGGTGTATAAAAGCAAAACGATAGAAAAGTTATAGAGGATTGTTTTCAGTTTGGTCTAGTATTTATTCATTACAGGTGTTTCTGTTTCTCAAAAATACAATCATTCCTTCTGTGAAAAGGGGCGCCTCTCCACAGATCTGACCTGTAATGTGGCTCAGTGCTGTAACCTGCTCGTGATGGACAGGTTTAAGCCAGGGGTGTCAAACTCATTTTGGTCCGGGGGTCGTATCCAACCGACTTTGATTCCAAAGGGGCCGGATCAGAAAACTCACGTCATATAAACCCCAAAAATAACAATAAGTTCAAATATTTGTGCAGAGAAACACAAATCTATTACAGAAATCTTTTTTGATGAGCTCTTTCTTTTACACAATATAATATTATGAACAACCTGAAACTTTAAGAAAAATACAATTTCAACACAATGTCTTAACATGAACTTGTTTAACATTAATTTGTATAAATAGGAATAAGTACATTTTTGTTGTAAAATCCTGCACTCGGCTCCACTTTTCTCATGTTGGACATTTTTCTGATGAGGGTGTCACGGTCAACAGTCAAAACGATCGTCCTTTAAGAGCGTTTGGAAAGAGACAAGTCTTCATTTGTGCTGCTCTGGTGGGAGGGGCCACGTACAGAGACGCTGGAGACGCTGCTGTCATAAACACCACAGAAAATTAACAATATTTTAATAGAAAACATCATTCAAATATTTTAGTAGAAAATCAGCAGAGGGCCAGATTAAAGGTCTTGGAGGGCCGGATCTGGCCCCCGGGCCGCATGTTTGACACCTGTGGTTTAAAGGAACAGTCCAGAATTTTGGACATAGGGCCTCATTTCCTTGAGTGTTGGAGACGCGCGGAGACACTTTTTAAAAAAAAATTTCCCTCCAGTCCTTGTATTTGCAGAGGTCGCTGGTGCTAGACTAGTGCACGTCAATGGTCATAGTTTATCCTGCCAGTAAAAACAGTCTTACCCACTCCACAAAACACCCGAAACAAATCTATTATTACACCAGACTGTCCATGTGAATGTCTGTGTCGATAAAATAATGTCTGAAATAAACCTAACCTTGCATTGCATGAATCGTCGCATGTTGAGGGACTATTTTTTCATATATCATTTTTACCAAGAAGAACAACTCACTGCTGCTGCTCAGACATAAATCCTTCAAATACAAGGTTGGTCTCATTTCTAAAATTATTCTATCAACACAGACATTCACATGGACAGTCTGGTGTAATAATAGATTTGTTTCGGGTGTTTTGTGGAGTGGGTAAGACTGTTTTTACTGGCAGGAGAACTACGACTATTGACGTGCGCTAGTCTAGCACCAGTGACCTCTGTAAATACAAAGACTGGATTAGGGTTGTCCCGATCTGATCACGTGACTGCGGACTTGATCGGGACTCGGCCTTTATGGTCCGATCAGGTATCAGATAAATTATATACGTATATAACACACAGGACACACAGCACACAACTGTTTTTTTTGTTTTTTTTAACTGAGGCGCAGGATTTGCTCAGGGACGTGTAGTCAGCTCGACTATCCGCCTCAATGCGTTTACATGCACATCAATAACCCGGTTATGATCGGGTTTTTTGAGTATCCCGGTTTCTTCATGGTGCATGTAAACGCAGTAACCCGGTTATGGCAGTATCCCGGTTATTAGAAACCGGGTTAACTGTAGCTGGTTTATTCCGATAGTAACCGGGATACTTGTGGCATGTAAACGCAGTATCCCGGTTACTGCAACATAAAGTTGAGTGCGCATGCATCCAAAAGAACACTTTCCAGCCTTTCACCACAACAGTAGCACATAAATAAATTGACCAAACATAAATAAAGTGACCAAACGAGTGAAATGACTGTAAAATAAAGAGCTGCGCTAAACCTGCACACGTACAATCTGCACTCGTACGACCTGCACTCGTGTGACGCTGAAAAGCTAAAACATGAACTATCTCCTGTACAACACACGCACGGAACACACTTACCATCATCAGCACCTCTTCTGTCACAGAAATAACACACATAATCCACAGAGTCGTGTCATTTAGTCCAAAAGAAACTGATCGCATCAGTGGCGCAAGGAGCGAGTTGTTTTTATCGCCGCTAACAGTTTATGCTAATTAGCCAAACGGTCTTAAGTTTCGTTTTCTGTAAAACGTAAACAAATGTGATCAGAGCTGAATTATCTGATCAAAACAGGCTGATGTGTCTATAGTGTTTATGGTTTATATGTTGTAAAGTTGAGTTTATTTTTAAAGATTTTAATGAAGAATCTGCACAGTGGATTGTGGGAGATCTCGTAGCTCCTTAGCTTCTTATGCTAAAGGAGCTCACGGTTTGTATTTTTCCTGGTTTATGAAATTGATTTAAGTTAATTTGTAAGATTTATGTCAAGAAACCGGGATACTCCATTTGATCATGTACACGCGGATATGAGTGTCCCGGTTTCTCAGTGCGCTCATGTAAACGCAGTAACACAAACACTGACAGAACCGGGATATGGATAATAACCGGGACACTGATGTGCATGTATACGCACTCAATGGCTGTTGTTGTACTAGCGACGCACTTACGCTGGGACTTTTGGGCCGTGTCGTGCTCGGGCGCTGTTACCTGTGGTTCTGTGGATCGTGTTCACACCTGCGCAGCCGATGGCGTTGTCGCACGGCGCTGTTTGTTTGCACGTTGCGCAGCGGAGTTGGCGCGTTTGACGGAGAGGGTGGGAAAAGCGAAGTGAAGCGTCTACTGAGCGGTGAGACCGACGTTGAGGTGCGCGCTCCGTGGAGGGTTTGTTACGGAAGCCGAGAGGGGTCACAACAAACACAAACGCCGCGACAAAACATAAAAAATAAAAATGAGATGACAGAAACCCCACAGCCTCTCTCCCCCGCACCACCACATCCACACACTACGGAAGCCGAGAGGGGTCACAACAAACGGCGCAACAAATACAAATGCGACAACACAACAAAAAGCCACAACAGAAGTGACCGCGGGACTCTGTTTTAATGCAAATGCTGAAACAAATACAGATGCCACAACACAAAAGCAAATGCCACAACACTTTAAAAAGCCACAACACATTAAAAAGCCACAACGGAAGTGACTGCGGGACTCTATTTTCCGACGGACCGATCAAGCGGCAAGTGAAGAAGAAGAACTACAATGTGAAAAGTAAAGGAACGGAGAAGTTGGAAACGTAAGTAAAAGTAATTTCTTGTTTTATCGTTATTCATTTCATGTTGTAGTTCTTCTTCTTCACTTGCCGCTTGATCGGAAAATAGAGTCCCGCGGTCATTTCCGTTGTGGCTTTTTTAGTTTGTTGTAGCTTTTGTTGTGTTGTCGCATTTGTAGTTGTTGCGGCATGTGTTGTGACCCCTCTCGGCTTCCGTAGTTTGTGGATGTGGTGTCGGTGCAGGGGAGAGAGACTGTGGGGCTTCTGTCATCTCGTTTTTATTTGGTAAGATTTAGTTTTATTTGGATTTCATAGACGAGCCTAAATGTTTGAAATATAATGCACAGGCTTCCATATAATATCAAATATACAAAGTGTAGATTGTGCAGAGTCGAGTCTCAGGTCTGATCTGGTTCTGGTCTGGTTCCTGTTTTGTCCAGTTCATTAAGTTTACTAAGTTACACATTCCAAGACCAGACTGTGGTAAAAGTAAAGATTTTCAACAACGATGGTTCATGGTTAGAAAAGTTAATAAAATTTAAGTTTTCGGCATTTGATTTTTCACAAGTTCAGCCCAAATACGACATGAAATCAACACAATCTGATCCCCCCAAACATCCTGGATCTTATTCTTTGCTCTTCGTTCATTTCATAATGTTTTATAAAAGTATCGGATCGGGACTCGGTATCGGCAGATGCTCTAAATCAAATGACTCGGACTCTGGGGCAAAAAAATGTGATGGGGACATCCCTAGACTGGATGGCATATTTCAAAAAGTGTCTCCACACGTCTCCAACACTCTGGATCACGAGGAAATGAGGCCCTGTGTCCAAAATTCCGAACTGTCCCTCTAATCTATAGTATGGAACATTCTCCATGGAGACAAGTAGGTGGCTGATCATCCACTAGAAATGTTACACAGTGCACCTTTAATATCAATATGAAAATGTATTGTGATAATAATAATAATAATAATAATAATAATAATAATAATAATAATAATAATAATAATAATAATAATAATAATAATAATAATAATAATAATAATAATAATAATAATAATAATAATAAATATTTTCATTTTATTAATTTATTTTATATTTTTTTTCATATATTAAAATAAAACATAAAATAATAACAATACACTTAAACACAAATAAATATAAAAACATGTGTGCAGTGTCTCCTCTTAACCTCGGTCCTGTTTTGAATCTGGACCAGTCTTTGGCATTTCTTCCCGGAGCAGATCCTGTGAGCCCCTCCGTGTGTGCGTTTGTGCGTTTGTGTGTGCGTGTGTGTATGTGCCCGGGGACTCTAATTGGCTGAAGTAGCTGTCAATCACGTAGTAAGTGGGGCGGTCACACCTGGGTTGGCCCGTTTGATTGACAGTCCCCGGGGACCAATCACAGGAGGCAGACAGCTCCGCCGACCGGGCCCTGGGCTGTTACACGCCAGGTGAGCCGCTCCAGACTGCGCTTTCTTCTCCTCTGCACATTTTATAACTTTCTCAAACTCAGCCGTCCATCGCGTCCTCACCAAGAATTTTAAATAACGCCGAGGAGCCTTCCCAGAAGATAAAACGAAAAGAAAATATAGCTTAATTATGCAAATGTTAATCAGAATCTGAAGTTTTATTGTTTTTGTCATAACTAGGAACCTGCTTTGGCGTCATGGTGCAAAATTAAACAAAAGAAAATATATATATATAAACTATGATAAAATTAAAATAATGGCATAAGGTTAAAAAAAAAAAAAAAAAAAAAAAAAAAGTCCTGTGTGTTTTGTATTTGTTTATTAAAGTCTGTTTTTTAATAGAGATTAAAAAATAAATAAAAAGAAAAAAGAAATCTTCATAAAGTTGTTGCATTTATTCAACATTTAATTAAAAGGTGCATTGTGGAACTTTTCTGGTGAAAGGTCCGTCGCCTTCTTGTTTCTATGGATACGTCATTGCTCTGTCTGGAATGTTCCACAGTGTGACATTAAACAGCTTTACAGTTTTACATTTATTCAATTACAGGTGGTTTTACAGCTCAAAAAACACTTAGAAAACAAAAGCGTTTTGACTGTGAGCGGCGTCGCCTCTCCACAGATCTGACCTGTAACTTGGTCTGGTTTGGGTTCCGTGAAAATAGAAAGGTTTAATACCATATTGTGGAACATTCCAGACAAAACAATAACATCTCTATGGAGAAAAGTATTTGGAAAAAATAAATAAATAAATAAATAAAATAGACAATGCACCTTTTTTAGAGGAAGGTCTGTCTCCCGTTTTTTTTTTTTTTTCTCCATGGAGATGATTTAGATTTTCCTAGAATTTTCTTCTTTGAATTTACCTTTCTATCACGGAGACCAAACCGGACCAAGTTACAGGTCAGATCTGCGGAGAGGCGACCCCGCTCACAGTCAGAATGTTGTTTTTCCTTGGTATTTTTGAGCTTTAAAACCACCTGTAATTGAATAAATGTAAAGTAGAGCTGTTTAATGTCACACTGTGGAACATTCCAGGCAGAGCAATGACTAGGGTGACCAGACGTCCCTATTTACCCTGAACCGTCCCAGTTTTGAGTCCCATGTCCCCTGTCCAGGCAGATTTATCCAAAACCAGTGATTTGTCCCAGTTTTATAAAAAAAAAATGACCCAGGTGTCTCTATTTTTGACCAATTTTATCTAAATCAGGACTAAACAAGACTAAACAAGACTAAACCTGGTCTACATCAGGTCTAAACCAGGACTAAAACAGGACTGCCACAATTTTTGACTAATTTGATCCCCGGCAACAGCAAAGAGAAGCATCAGTTGTCTTTTTTTTTTTTTTTTTTTAATTGCCAAAATACAGAAAAAAACATAACAAAAAAAGCAATAACAGAAGTCCCTCAGATTATGACTGACACGAGAATGCACAATCTTACACGCTCTTTTCACAGTTTTATGTCTGTCCCAGTTTAGAATTTAGAAAATCTGTTTTTTTTTTTTTTTTTTGTTTTTTCAGTTTTAGATTTTGTGTTTAAATGAATAATGGAAAAAAAACAAATAATGACCATTTCCCGTTTGGACTGAACCAAGGTTTAGAAATCAGTGTGTCGTTCGTTCATTTGTTTTTCAAAATAAAACAAAAATAAGAAAATGAAAAGAGAACTATTTTCTTCATTATTTGTCTCCAAAACCAAAATGAAAAAACGGATAACGACCGTTTTCCGTTTCCGTGAGTTAAACTACGATGACGGACTAAACCAGGACTGAAACAGGACTAAGCCGGGACTAAACTAGGACTAAACCAGACAGGAACCCGGAGTTGCACCTGCATAGACAGTTGTGTGATCAAGACTGAGACCGGGACCAGACCAGGACCAGACCGGGACAAAATCAGGATTGAGACTAGGACAGAAATTGGGACTGAGACCGGGACCAGATCAGGACTGAAACCGGTTTAATCCTGGTTTAAACCTGATTTAATCCTGTTTCAGCCCTGTTTTAGTCCTGTTTTAGTCCTGGTTCAGTCCTGTTTTTGTCCTGTTTAGTCCTGTTCAGTCTGTTCAGTCCTGTTTTTTAGTCCTGTTTTGGTCCTTGTTCAGTCCTGTTTTAGTCCTGTTTTAGTCCTGGTTTAGTCCTGTTTTAGTCCTGTTTCAGCCCTGTTTTAGTCCTGGTTTAGTCCTGTTTTAGTCCTGGTTCAGTCCTGTTTTAGTCCTGTTTAGTCCTGTTTTTGTTTAGTTTAGTCCTGTTTCAGCCCTGTTTTAGTCCTGGTTTAGTCCTTGGTTCAGTCCTTTCAGTCCTGTTCAGTCCTGTTTTGTCCTGTTCAGTCCTTTTAGTCCTGTTCAGTCCTGTTTTAGTCCTGTTTTAGTCCTGTTTTAGTCCTTGTTCAGTCCTGTTTCAGTCCTGGTTCAGTCCTGGTTCAGTCCTGGTTCAGTCCTGGTTCAGTCCGTCATCGCAGTTTAACTCACGGAAACGGAAAACGGTCGTTATCCGTTTTTTCGTTTTGGTTTTGGAGACAAATAATGAAGAAAACAGTTCTCTTTTCGTTTTCTTATTTTTGTTTTATTTTGAAAAACAAATGAACGAACGACACACTGATTTCTACACCTGGACTAAACCAAACCCGCCGCACATGGCTCATCCGATTCAAATGCGCCTGAGCGACGCCGAGGCACGTTTTTTCCAACTCCGCCGCTAACCCACTTCCTCTGATCATCTGGGCTAATCAAAGAACACCGTGTAATCTATAGCTCTCCTCCTCGCCCTCTCCGCAGACCTGTTTCAATTCACAAATCCTCTAAAAGCTCTGAGCCCTCTGATCCGCGCCCATCGCCCATCGATTTATCTGAAAGTGCGTTTTGCGCCGTGTCACCGCCGTCCTTTGGCTTTGCTTTAAAAACTTCGCCATCGACGGCCTCGGCGCTCGATGAGAGGTTAGCCGTATTAGCTCGATGTCTCGTAATAAAACCATGGATTCGTTTGGCATTTGCCGCATCGACCGTCGCCGGGGGGGGGACTGTCGACGGAGCGTGTCTTTATTAAGTGCATCCCGCCGCGCAGAAGGCTCCCGGGGGTCACGCGGGGAACAGGTGACTTCCAGAGTGTCATGTGTTTACAGCGTGTGATCCAGATCGCAGTGGACGTAATTAACTATTTACTCTTTAAAAAAGGTCTAATGTGACGCAAAACGGACGCTTCAGAGATTTACGTTATATTATACTAATGTTATGCACATGCTCTGTTTCAATTTGTGATGTCATGAAGCGGTAGTGTTCAAGTTTATAGATCCTTTTTTTACATTTTCTTTCTTTTTTTTTTTTAGTAGAGATTGAAAATTTCAGAGCTAAAATCATCCAAATGATTCTAGTGAAGACGTGTGGAGTTTAAAAACAGCTGAGCACTTCCTGTATTACCACATGACATCATGAGGTGGAACAGAGTGTTTTCTGTTTGAAAGAAGAGCTCAGTCTAAATCTGCAGGTGTGTTTGTGTGTTAAACATGTGTGAATTTATTTATCTGTAGTGACTGTAGTGGTCAGACATGATGTTATTTGTTGTGTCTGTGCATGTAAATGTCGTCCTGTCTTGTATTTCAATGTTTGTCTTGTGTTGTCTCCACCTGGGACATAGAGAAACGTAATTTCAGCTTCTTTGTATGTCTAGGCCAGGAGTATCAGACTCAAATTTACAGAAAGGCCAAAATTAAAAACTGGGATTCAAACTAAATATTTATTGAAAATTGTTGTAATGTTTAGGGGCTGGGCAAAAATAAAAACATATTAATCGCATGAGTTCGAGAGCGATTAATCGCATGTTATACGCAAAACCAATTCATGAATTAAAAAGTAGCATATAGTGAGTTTTATTGTATAATAATAGTATTATTTAAATGTAAATGAAAGAGACACACATTTGTTGTGCAAATTCTTTCACAGGGGAACCTCAGAGCCTTCAAGGTGTTCAGAAGATAAAATATTCAATGAATTTTTGTACTACTAATATATTTTTCAATATTTTTTTTTTTTCAGTGAGTAATAAACACGGCATTAGTAATAATTTCTAGATCATTGTTATAAACTTGGACTAATATTTCTTGGGAAACAAAGGGTTAATATAATGGAACGGAAATGGACCAATCACAGTTTTTCTTCCAGTGGAATCTGGGTAAATCAGTGACTCCCCCTGCAGCGCTGAACTAAACAAACACCTGCAGCGCTGAACTAAACAAACACCTGCAGGACGTTCAGCGGCTGGAACGAAGTTTGAGATTGACAGTTGTCTGAGCCAATCATATTTCACAGAGTTATGGGCGGGATCATATCACGAAATCTTCCGGACCTTCGCGAATACCCCGTGATAGCATTATGTAAACGAGACCACAGTGACAAAAAATGCACTGGACACTTCTTTTTGGACGGGGAAGAAGGAGAAAGACCCTTGAACCGGAGCCCGCGGAAGCTCAGAGCCCACAGCTGGAGCCTGGAGCCTGGAGCCTGGAGCCTGGAGCCTGGAGCCTGGAGCCTGGAGCCTGGAGCCCGCGGAGGCTCGGACACGTTGCATCTCACGTGGTCTGAAAAAAGTGAAAAAAGTGTAAAGAAAATACGTCAAACTTAAAGAAACGCTCGCGGTGGACTTTTTTCAAAATAAAAGCCAGTGAGCAACACATGTTTACAATAAAAAAATTAAAAAAATAATAAAAACTGCATTAACGGCCCTATAGTAATGTCAAACCTTTTCTTATTAAAATAAATGTTTAATAATAGTTTTGCTTAAACATTGAATCCAGAACAAACAAAATATAAAATAATAACATTAATAATATATAATAATAATACTATATATAAATAATAACATTTTAAATAAATAATGTCTCTATAGTCTGTCTGTATGATCTCAAGGGGCCAAATATAATTATATCGTGGCCCAAATTTTGTCCCTGGGCCTGAGTTTGACATGTCTGGTCTAGAACATGCGAAGAAATTGACAATAAAGCAAACTCTGAACTTTTTTCTGCTTAAAGGTTGTATAGAGGATTTTTTTAAGGGAAAAGAAATACAGCGACAGTCCTTTTTCAAATGTTCCTCAGTAGAAACATCTCCTCCCGCCTCTTTACTCTAGAAATCACGTTTGTTTACATCCAGTGCACGTTCAGAATTACAGTTGAAGTTTCCTGTCTAGAAGTAATTCAGCAACCGACACGTCTTCAGTCTTTAGACCCTTCGTCAGCTTCAGTCGCGCCATCGCTGGAAGAGATCTCCAAGAATCACCTCAGTTTGTCTTCGCTCCTTTTCTCCTTCTCTTCTTCTTTCAGCGACCTCAAAAACGGACTTTCTTTTGCGGAGAACTGGTCGTGGATTCTCGTCCGACATCGTGACAAACTTTGTGCGAACTGTGAGGAAGCGACAGTTTGAAAAAGCCTCTAAGAACCGCCGCGTAAACCACGTAATCCCAGCGCGCCGACGAGTCACTTACACTAGAAACGTAGGGAGTTTGATTGACAACCTAACAGCCAATAGAAAAAGAGGTAGTCTCGTTGTCTATTGGCTGATGTATATTTGGCCTCAACACGTCCACAGTTGATAGATTTTCATTCTTTTTTTTTTTAGTCATCATAATTACAAGGCTGCTGTTTTTCTGTAATGGTATTTTAAACTTTCACTGAAATTTGAAACAAAACAAAAAAATCTTCCACACAACCTTTAAGTGAAGACAAGCAGCCGCACCTCCAGGACAAGTTACAGGTCAGATCTGTGGAGAATCGGGCTCGCTCACAGCAATAGTGTATGTTTTTGTGTTAGTTTTGAGAAATTAAAAGAAAAAAATAAGTCATAACATCACCATGGAGGCAAGCAGATGACAAACCTTCCACCAGAAAAGTTACACAGTGCAGCTTTAACTAATTTTAAACACCAGATGCAATTCCACAACCACATTTTCCATTAATTTGTCATTAGTCAGAAAGCAAGAACTAAATAATCCAAATGTTGAAGGCCTAAATGTTGATGGCTGGACTCGTTCGACCAACTACACCTACTTCCACTGTGTCCTTTGGCAAGACACATCACAAACCTTTAAATATGTTTTTTGAGTCTGTGTGTGATTTTGAACGTAAAAGAAATGCATTAGTTTTATTATCACGTACATCGATTCCTGCGTTTCCTCACAGTGGAACAGTGAACGTATTTAAATCCAGTATTGAGCGAACAAATCAAAACATAATAGAAACTCAATTGGCAGAAAATAGCCTGAGCAGACTCTTTGATAAAATGTATTTGTTTTTAATAATACCGCAATGATTACTGCTGCTGGTACTGGTACTACTGCTGTCACTACTTCTACTTTGGTGGCGAGTACTTTAACGCTAAAATATGAGAATTAAAGGTTGTATAGAAGATTTTTCCAAGGAAAGAGAAATGCAGCGATTGTTTGTCCATTTTCAATTGTCGCGCTTCGCTCCTCTTCCCCTTTTCTTCTTTCAGCTACGTCAAAAACGGACTTTCTTTTGTGTCGAACTGGTCGTGAATTTTTGTCTGCCGTCACAACAAAGTCTGTGCAAAACTTTGTGTGAGAGGAAGCCACAGTTCGAAAAAGACGCTAAGAACCGCTGTGTTGGTTGAGTAAACGGCATCAGTGCATGAGGTGAACGTAAACCACATAATCCCAGCGCGCCGGCAACTCAGTGACGCTAGAAACGTAGGGAGTTTGTTTGACAACCCAACAGCCAATAGAAAAAGAGGTAGCGTTGTTTTCTATTGGCTGATGTTTATCTGCCCCCATCACATCCACAGTTGATGGATTTTCATTATTATTATTTTTTTGGGCATCATAGTTACAAGGCTGCTGCATCTCTATAATTTTATTTTGAACTTTCATCGACAATTTGAAACAAAAAAAAATCCTCCATACAACCTTTAAAGAGCAAATTTTACGCTTTTATTTTCATGTTATAATGTTGTTTCGTCGTCACAAACAGACCTGGAGTTGTGTTTTTTTGTTTCGTTCACACATGTTTAGCACAAAAATCCTGCATATTTAGGCTTTTCTTAAAGTTAAAAAACTCTGGTCCACCTTGTGATGTCATGTGGTAGTACAGGAAGTGCTCTACTGCGTTTTTAAACTCCAAACACCTTCACAAGAATCAGCTGGATGGTTTCAGCCCAAAAACCTAATGGTCATGTAGTGTGCACCCAAGACTACTGCGGCGGTGTATAGAAATAGAAAAGAATCCTACAAAATCTGACCTTTGTGAAAGTTGTCGATGTCCGGTCAGAAAACGGGCACTTTGAATTCCCAAAAAAATCTTTCTGGGCCCAAACTCCCGGGAGCTGCAGTACCTGGAGCGGCCACTAGTCTGTCTCAGAGGCGGAGGGACTTACACAGTTTTTATTATAGAGCCATGGTTCAGTCCTGGAACTGCCAATCTCTGCTGAATAAAAGGTAAAAACGTGCCCAGTTACTAAAAGGAAAAGGAGAATTTATTTGACAAAAAGTAAGATGCGGGCTGGAGCGGGACTGGAGCGGGTCGGTGTGAGGCTGGAGAAGGCGGGAGTCACTGCAGAGGAGAAAAACAGGTAAGGCAAAATATTCAGTAGAAAAACGTAGATCACAAAAAGGAGCCGAGAGGTTCACCGTGTGTAGGACGAAAACAATCTGGCAGAGTCTCGTAGTCGGGGATCTTTACTGCCAGCAGGTGAGAAGGAGAATCACAAGTCCCGGGAGACTCTGCCCACACACACAACGCACACACACACACACACACACACACGGGAAAGGAGGAAAGGGAGCAGCTTCATGACATCACAAAGTAGAACAGAGCATTTTGAGCTGTGGAGACTAATATTTACTGATATATACATACACACATTGACCGTTTATATAAATGGACATAACTAATACTGTAGATGCCACGTTCCAGAAGCTTCCTGCTCCACCGACTGTGACTTTACCTTGAAAAATTGTCTCCCCTCTCTCTGTAGCTGCTGCTGTGAGCCTCGTCAGTTTGGTCTTAAAATGTTCATTATAACCCGCTCTACGTGATCCTGGTGTTTATATTTCGCTATTTTGTCCGTAAAACAATTCCTGTTCGATAAAACGGAACTCCAAATTCGCTCCTGTAACCCGCGGCATCGATGAGCTTCATTTGACTGGAGCTGAACTCTGTTGAGTCATTGCCTCAAGTGGAGGAGTTCAAGTATCTCGGGGTCTTGTTCACGAGTGAGGGGAGGATGGAGCGTGAGATTGACAGGTGGATCGGCGCAGCGTCGGCAGTGATGCGGTCGCTGTATTTGACCGTTGTGGTGAAAAGGAGCTGAGTCGAAAGGCGAAGCTCTCGATTTACCGGTCAGTCTTCGTTCCTACTCTCACCTATGGTCATGAGCTCTGGGTAATGACTGAAAGGACGAGATCACGGATACAAGCGCTCAAAATGAGTTTCCTCCGCAGGGTGGCTGGGCGTCTCCCTTAGAGATAGGGTGAGGAGCTCAGTCACACGGGAGGAGCTCGGAGTAGAGCCGCTGCTCCTCCACGTCGAGAGGAGCCAGTTGAGGCTCGGGCATCTGTTCTGATGCCTCCTGAACGCCTTCTTTGGGAGGTGTTTCGAGCATGTCCCACCGTGTTACAGCTCCAGGCCTTAGATTGTAATTTGTTTTGTTTGTTCTAAATTTTTCTGCTGACACACCTTGATTACCTGAAGATTACCTGCACCTGATCGGGGCTGCTGGTCTTGGTCTGCCATTTTGTGTTTGTGTGTTTAGTTTAGTTCTGTTTTGTGCTTTTTTGATTTGGTCACTTGATTCTGTTTGTGGCTTATGTGGTTTAATTTAGGGAACTTGTGTTTTAGTTTAGTGTGTGTCCTTTAATTTTACCACTCATTTTGTGTAAACCTGCGTGACCCCTTCTGTGGCACAAAACTCAGTTTATTCTGTTGTTATTTTATGTTTGTTATGTTATTTTCTGTATATTTTAGTGTCAATTTAATTTACTAAGTTAATTTATTAAGTTAATTTACCTTTAACATCCCTGTTAATTAAACATTATTTAATTTATTCCAGTTTGCTTCTTGGTTTTATTTTTGTTACTTCCCTGTCCGTAGCAGAGCTGAGTCGTAACAAACCGGGAGGACCCAGGACACTCTAGAGCAGGGGTTCTTAACCTTTTTTAATCTCTGGGCCCGACTTTTTATAAACAAATTAACCTAGGGCCCTGTCTCATATTAAATGCCTTATATCACAGGGGTCAAACATGCGGCCCGGGGGCCAGATCCGGCCCTCCAAGACCTTTAATCTGGCCCTCGGCTGATTTTCTACTAAAATATTTGAATTATATTTTCTATTAAAATATTGTTAATTTTCTGTGGTGTTTATCACAGCAGCGTCTCCAGCGTCTCTGTACGTGGCCCCTCCCACCAGAGCAGCACAAATGAAGACTTGTCTCTTTCCAAACGCTCTTAAAGGACGATCGTTTTGACTGTTGACCGTGACACCCTCATCAGAAAAATGTCCAACATGAGAAAAGTGGAGCCGAGTGCAGGATTTTACAACAAAAATGTACTTATTCCTATTTCTAAAAGTTAATGTTAAACAAGTTCATGTTAAAACTTTGTGTTGAAATTGTATTTTTCTTAAAGTTTCAGGTTGTTCATAATATTATAATATTTTGTAAAAGAAAGAGTTCATCAATTAAAAAAGATTTCTGTAATAGATTTGCGTTTCTCTGCACAAATATTTGAACTTATTGTTATTTTTGGGGTTTATATGACATGAGTTTTTTGATCCGGCCCCTTTGGGATCAAAGTCGGTTGGATACGGCCCCCGGACCAAAATGAGTTTGACACCCCTGCCTTATATTGTACTGATTGTGGGGCCCCAAAGGAGGTGGTCGTGACCCTACTTTGGGCCCCGGCCCTATGGTTAAGAATCACTGCTCTAGAGGGAGTATATCTGGGCTGGCCTGGGAACGCCTTGGGGTCCCACTGGAGGAGCCGGAGAACGTGTCTGGGGTGAAGGAAGTCTGGGAGTCACTGCTTAAACTGCTGCCCCCACGACCCGGCCCTGGATAAGCGGAAGAAAATGGATGGATGAACTCTACGGGCGACGTCACACTCCCTCAGTCTGCGTCTTTACACAGTCTGTGGAGCAGCCTTTGGGGAAAGAAAGCTCCTGATTGATCTGGTATTTATGTTCATATCTTGATTTACGGACTAAATGGCGAAATAAACACACCAGGATCATGTAGAGTGCGTTAAAATGAACATCTACGGAAATGACGAGTCTGACAGCCGCAGTCGTCACGTTGTTCTTCGACTCGGCGTGCGTTAAAACTTCTCGTTGTTTTAGCATTTACATCTCTCTGTAGAAACATATCGCGCTTCAAAACGTGTTACCGTGACAGCCGTGTTTATGCACTCTTACCTCGCCCTCAGCATTTTCTCTGTTTGACTCTGCCCGTTTGTTTTTTATCGTAACCGGTGCGATTGAGCCACCTGCTGCCTCCTGACCGCCGCTAATGAAAATGTCAGCTTTATATTGTCTTCGCCGCAGTCTGTCTCCTCCCTCCATTTGCTCTAATCACTCACGCTGGCTAATATCCTGGCTAATTGCGGGCTATTATTTATTACAAACATTAGGTTAGCAGCATCCGCGCAGCAAGACGTCAATATTGGGCGAGAAATGGCTAACAACGCCAGCCGCAGATGTAAACAGAGTGTATATTTGATTAAACCGGTTGGGCAGAAAGGAAAAAGGACGAAATCAATGTGAGATACAAACAGACTCACGCAGGCTGACGATCTACTAAAGGTGCATTGTGTAACTTTTCTGCTTGTTTCTATGGATATGTCATATGTCAGCCTGGAATATTCCACAGTATGACATTAAACAGCTCTACCTTAAAGGTTGTATGGAGGATTTTTATTTTATTTTTTTCAAGTTGTCAATGATAGATTATAGAGATGCAGTTGCCTTGTAATTATGATGACCAAAAAAAAAGAGAATAAAAATTCATCAACTCTGGACGTGGTGGGGCTAAACATTTGCCAATAGATAACGACACTGCCTCGTTATCTGTGAGCTGACAGGCTGTCAATCAAACTCCCTACGTTTCTAGCGTAACTGACTTGCCTGCGCCGCCGGTACGTGGTTTACGTACGCCTGTCACGCAGTCCACAGACGCAAGACGCACAGACGCTGTTTACTCCACCAACGCAACAGTTCTTAGCGGCTTTTTTGACCTATATCTTCCTCGCAGTTTGCACAAAGTTTGTTGCAATGGCGACAAGAATCCAGGAGCAGTTCGCCGCAAAAGAAAGTCCGTTTTTGAGGTCGCTGAAAGAAGAAGACAAGGGGAAAAGCAGCGAAGCCAAACTAAGGTGATTCTTGGAGATTCATTCCAGCGATGGCGCGACTGAAGCAGACGCAGGGTCTAAAGACTGACGCACTGGTCGCCAAATTACTCCTGGACAGGTCACTTCTGCTTATTATGAAAACGTACTTTATTTCCAAGAGCTAGACAAACGTTTTTCAGGACACGAAAGCGATATCCTATGTCTGAAAACGTAATTTTCAAGGCAAAGAAAGAGTCCGCTTGCTGCTGCGTGTTGTAGCTAGTTCATTCGCACTGAATCTCCGCGCAACCTTCTCTGCACCCCTTTCCTGCTCCTCTCCCCGCTGCCCGTTCCGCTCTTCCCCCTGCTCCTCACTTCTCCGGGCACGGAATCTCCGCTCCCCTCTCCCCTCTCCTCTCTCCTCTCTCCCTGCTCCGCTCTTCTCCCTGCTCCTCACTTCTCGTCCGCGAACGAAATGTCCGCACACCCGCTCCCCCCGCTCCTCACTTCTCCGTCTTGCCTAACCAACACTGTAGTTAGTTGTTTACAAGTCATGTGCAGCGCACCGGCTGTAAACAAACCTGTTTCTGGCGTAAGGAGGAGGCGGGAGGAGGCGTTTCTACGTAGGAGCTGTAGGGGAGGGGAGGTGGTTTCACGCATGCGCAACATTTGAAAAAGGACAAACAGTCGCTGGATTTCTCGTTCCTTGGAAAATCCTCTATACAACCTTTAAGGAGCACATCTTGAAGATTCAGCCAGCGTATGCCGACACAAGGCGTATGCAGCATGTATGTAGATTAGTGTTATAACTTTTTTACAGCTTCTATACCCTCTATCATATTTTGATGAACTTTTACTAGTAATGAAAGGAATTGACCTTCAGTTGGTCATATTTTTGAATAAAGTTCCCCCAGACACAAAATGAAGTTTTCTTAAAGCAACAACCAGAATAAAACTGTTAGAAGGTTAATATCTGTTCAATCATAAAATAACCAAAGACAATTTTCTCTTTAATAACACAGGAACAAAACACATCATCAGGGTAAAGATCATATAAAATAGGCCACTAAAAGTCAAAAATGAAAATGATTGTCAGTGTTGGTTTGCAACGATGAATCGAAGTGGAACGTTGCTCTTGTCTTTACATGCGGCGTGAATTTCCTGCATCACTTTGACTGCTCGTTCACAGGATTGGTTACTGCGTGGGATATCGATTCTTGATGGCTCTTGCTTCCAGTGTCTTCTGAGACACTCCCGTGCCGATTGGTAAAGCCTCCTCTAACTCAGCAAGTCGGCTGCACGGAACTTCTGCTCTGAGAACCATCGGTCGGTCCATGCAGTGCAAATGAAGAGACAAACTCACTTCACCTACGCCTTGCATCTGGCATGAGTATGAAGGCAAGAACTGCAAGGATGACTCTTGAATTCGAGCATTGCTGATGTTGGGGATTTTTTTAAACTCCACCAACTTATTATTAATCCATTTTCAGTCAAATTGACTTGTAATGGCCCTTGTGATAATTCAGCACGGTTTCACATTTCATGTCATTGGCTGTAATGTGTATTTAATTTTTTTTTGTTTCGGGGGGACTTTTTTAAAAGAGTGTTGAAAATGGAGTTTGGTTTCTTCAATTATACCAAAAAGTTCATCCAATCATGATGCAGGACTTCAAAAGTTCAAAAAATTATAACCCTAAAGTAGATGCTGGCCAAAAGAGACAAAAAGGTTATTGTAGTTTAGATCAGAAGTTAAGGATCGACTCTCGGAGATGCGTGACAGAATAATATGACGAGGCAATGATTTTGATTTTGTGGCTGGTGCCGTGTATTAACAGTGATTTACAGTGAAACATAAAAACCAAAAAAAAAACAATATGTACAAAGTCTGCAGATCAATTATCAAGCTCGATACTAATAGTAAAGATACTTTGAGATAGTAAAATGTTGTTTCAACAAATAACAATCAACGTGTGACCATATTCAACAGTTTAAAAGTAGTAGTAGTCCAGTGTTTTGTTTTGTTTTTTTCCCCAACACATTTACTGCATACCATACCATACCAACTTTATTTATAAAGCACTTTAAAAACTTTACAGCTGGCCAAAGTGCTGTTCACAAACACAGGACAGACAGACAATCAAAAGAAAGTATATGATACACATACAATACAGCTACTAAAAACATAGAGAAACAGTAAAATACTCAACAAGAAATATACATGTCACTTATTAAAAGCCAGTGAAAAAAAGATGCGTTTTTAGGAGTGATTTAAAAACAGGTACAGACTCGGCCTCTGATCTCTAATGGAAACTGGTTCCAGAGTCGAGGGGCAGAAACAGAAAACACACGGTCCCCACGAAGCTCACGTTTAGTTTTTGGGACGGTGAACTGGAGTTGGTCTGCAGACCTGAGAGTGCGAGACGGGGACGTAAGGGTGGATCAAATCAGTGAGGTAGGAGGGCGCTAGGCCGTGAAAACACTTAAAAGTAAATAAAATACATTTTAAATCGACTCTAAAAGACACTGGGAGCCAATGGAGAGAAGCTAAAACAGGTGAGATGCTCTCGTGTTTCCGGGTTTCAGTTAAAAGTCGAGCTGCTGAGTTTTGGACACGTTGCAACCAGGAAAGTGCATTTTGGTGAATTAGTATTGAATAATGAGTCCAAAATAATGATGGGGTTTTTGAATTTTCCTTAGAGCACGAAAAACAGTTTGTGGAAGCGAGTAGTGAGATGGGACAGAGTGGGGAGTGACCGGATGTACGAGCCTCCTGCTAGACCACAGAAGGATGATGGTGATGATGATGATGATGGTTCATGTAGGTTCAGGGCTGTTCTCGCTCGCCATCGAAGGGGGTTTGTACCAGTAGGGCACACCTGGTCTGTGTGGTGACAGACAGGACCATCAGTAAGGAAATAAGTTCACTAGTTCGCTATATATGAATTTCAACTAATTAATGTTAGTGTTTACACAGTAATATTATTTACAGAGTGCAACAACATTCAGTAATACTCTTTCTTTAAAGGTGCGTTTCATTGATATGATACACACAAAAGACACTAGCAGGTTGCACTTGACCCGGTAAACAAATAGCCTTAAAATGACTCTTAAATGCATTGATTGATTAAGCAATATACAAAAAAGATACAATGGCCTGTAATCAGCGACATTTATATATGAATGACATTATGACAATTGGCAGGTAAAAGAGGCTACAAGTACAAGCTTACTTCATATATTATTATTATTATTTAATAATCATTAGCTACTGTTCAACAAATACAGACAGATGGATCAGCGCCTCTGTGGGCCTCGCTCCAAGCTCCGCCCCGGCACCGGGCTCCGAGCTCCAGTTCCCGGGTCATTCTTTCTTCTCCTTCTTTCAGACATTCCCAAGGCGCCCAGTGCGTTTTTTGACGCTGCGGTCTCGCTTATATTTGCTAGCACAGGGTATTCACGAAGGCCCGGAGGATGTCGTGATATGATCCCGCCCATAACTCAATGAAATATGATTGGCTAAGACAACTGTCAATCTCAAACTCATCCCCACATTGACTTGAATTGCATGAGGCTTCGTTCCAGCCACCGAAGGTCCTGCAGGTGTTTGTTTAGTTCAGCGCTGCAGGTGTTTGTTTAGTTCAGCGCTGCAGGGGGAGTCACTGATTTACCCAGATTCCACTGGAAGAAAAATTGTGATGGTCCATTTCCATTTCCATTATATTAAACCTTTGTTTCCCAAGAAATATCAGTCCAAGTTTATAACAATGATCTAGAAATTATTACTAGTGTCGTGTTTATTATTATTATTTATTTAAAGTTATTTTATTGGTTTATAAAGCTCTTAATGGTCTTAGTCCTATTTATTTATCTGATCTGCTTTTATCATATGATCCTCTCGGACTCTCAGATCCTCAGGTCTCGTCTTTTAACTGTCCCAAGAGTCCAAACTAAAACTCGTGAGGCGTCGTTTAGCTTTTACGGCCCCTGTTTGTGGAACAGTCTGTCTGAGGATCTGAGGTCCACTGCGAGTGTTCATATTTTTAAACGTAAACTCAAAACGTATCTTTTTAATTTAGCTTTTAATTGATATATATATATATATATATATATATATATATATATATATATATATATATATATATATATATATATATATATATATATATATATATATATATATATATATTTAATTTGACCTGTTTTAACTTAAATTATCATTATTATTGTTATTATTATAGTTGTTTTAAATTAAATTATCATTACTATTTTACTTAATCTCCATCTGATATTAACTCTCCATTTTCATTTTTACTATAACTTTTAAGAGCTTTATGTTTCTGTTTTATGTTTCTGTTTAAATATATATGGGGAGATTAATGGATTGAAATTTTTCTGTTGCATGTGAAGCACTTTGTGCTACATTTCAAATGTATGAAAAGTGCTATACAAATAAAGTTTGATTGATTGATTGATTGATATTACTCACTGAATAAAAATATTGAAAAAATATATAAGAACAAAAATGAATTCAATATTTTTTCTTGGGTCTTCACTGAATACCTTGAAGGCCGTGATGGTTCCATTCTGTAACCAAGCAGCGTGGACGACTGGCGCTGACAGAGCTTTACGATGTTTTATCGAAATGGGCTGCCCCGTCGAAATGAGCTACCTGCAGCCTAACGTAGATATTCCGCCACACATACATGTCCATGCTTACAACTGGTCAAAACACACAATAAAACTAAAAGACTTTTAAAATCAAATCGACAGGACACCGGCCCTGCCAATGAGGTGTCCCACAGATTTGTATCATATTTTTGTATATTTATGGAGAACTGTCGTGTGGGAGAATGGGTGTAGTAGGTTTGTGGGCGGAGCCTCGTACAGAATCTTAAAGCTAACCATAAAGAGGGTTTGAATAGGGCCCAGGATAGATTGCTAGATTACTCAAACATGCATGGATGACGAGGGAACAACGTTATAACACGGTAGAAAGCTCCAACAATTGACTTTAAGGCGAGAGACTACAGACAAAACTGTTATTATTCTTATTATTTTGGCTCTTTTTGGTCTGGAAGCGTTTGCGTTTTCATGTGGAAACAACAAAACTGTCCTCTTTGCACCAAAAGACGTTTTAATATTTAATTTAATCAGCCTGCCTCCGGAGAGTTATATGGAACACTGGAACTTCAAAGGACATTTTCTCGAAATGCATTTCCCCCACAGGGACGTAAAGATCATTACAGAAGCTCCAACCCAACCAAATGTTACTGTGACTTGTCGCACACTTTAACAAGATTTTAATGAAATGTACAGATTTTTTTGACATAAACTAGTCAGACAAACATGTGTTTGAATGTCTCACAAGTATAAAGACCATATGTAGTGCAAATAAAGTAACTCTATTGTGTATTTCATTCTTCAATAAGTCTGATTTATTGAAGATTTAACACAATAAAATTTGAAAATATTAGAATTTTTAAGTGCATTTTCAGTCACATCTATTTTACTCAAATAATTAATAAAATATCCAAAACCTTCAATATATTATTTGTGTCTAAAATGTAATATGTTTAAACCTGGCTCTTTTCATGTTTCTGTTTTGTAAATTATAACAATTTTTACACCTAAAATGCTTTATTTTTATATGAAAATGTTACATGATGAAAAACTTGTAACATACTGTTTTTTCTTATATTTATGTGAGTAAATTATAGGGAAAGTTTCAAATTGATAACTTTATATTAAATATGTTTTCTATTCAATTGGAGTGTCCAGTTTTAAAGATGCACCGTGTAACTTTTCTGGTAGAACGTCCACCACCTGCTTGACTTAATGCAGATAATTTACACCAGAAGCATCAGCGAAATGTAACTTGGGCGGAGCTGCGTGAGCGCATACTTTAAGTCTACGTTTATATGGTGACGGTCTGAACAGAAGATGCAGCAGTGGCGTCACGTCTTCACTTTTTATTCCGCGTTTAGACGAGCGTTTTCTGCGTGCAAACGGTGACGCAAAAGTGTGTGGAATTTGATTGGTTATGCATGCCAGGCGGCCCGGTGTTAACGCTAGGTGGTGATGTTTGTGACGTAAACGCGCACGCGACGTGAGCAGATCTGACCAGAGTTTTGCGTCTTGGGCAGTGTAGACGGAAACTCTACAGCGGAGCGTATTCAACTTTTCCGCTCTAGAGGGCGGGTTCAGATTTTTGCATTTTAAAGCCCTGTTAGCTTTTCCTAGAGGGGGTCTGAAAAGAGTCTTAAAAGAGAGTCCAGAAGGGTTAAAGGTGTTCACAGACATGTCTCTTTATTCGGCTCACACAGGTACAGGTCTTAGATTCAAGTTGATTCACACAACATCTCTCTTCGTCACCTCTCCTAGTACAACAGAGCTGGCAGCTTTATACTGACCATCTCCTCAAAATATTGACAGACTATAACTGGTATTTACAGGAAATTTACAGTAATGTTGACCCAGACAGTGTAATCACAGATTGTCATATGTTAAAGAGTTCAGACACTCCCCCTTTATGTCCCGAATACATCACAAAGTCCATCATAACACGTTCCAAACTCATTGACATTTTAAAGTTCAGACACTGACTTCTCTTTATGACACATGTACAAGAACATTACACCCCTCCCATACTGCATGGTGAATTAACATGAATGAAACATTAAAAACACAGAAAATAATTCCCACAGCCCCAAAAAAGCCATGACCGTCTAAACCAGGGGTGTCAAACTCATTTTGGTCCGGGGGCCGTATCCAACCGACTTTGATCCCAAAGGGGCCGGATCAGAAAAACTCATGTCATATAAACCCCAAAAATAACAATAAGTTCAAATATTTGTGCAGAGAAACACAAATCTATTACAGAAATCTTTTTTAATTGATGAACTCTTTCTTTTACAAAATATTATAATATTATGAACAACCTGAAACTTTAAGAAAAATACAATTTCAACACAAAGTTTTAACATGAACTTGTTTAACATTAACTTTTAGAAATAGGAATAAGTAAATTTTTGTTGTAAAATCCTGCACTCGGCTCCACTTTTCTCATGTTGGACATTTTTCTGATGAGGGTGTCACGGTCAACAGTCAAAACGATCGTCCTTTAAGAGCGTTTGGAAAGAGACAAGTCTTCATTTGTGCTGCTCTGGTGGGAGGGGCCACGTACAGAGACGCTGGAGACGCTGCTGTGATAAACACCACAGAAAATTAACAAGATTTTAATAAAAAATAGAATTAAAATATTTTAGTAGAAAATCAGCCGAGGGCCAGATTAAAGGTCTTGGAGGGCCGAATCTGGGCCCCGGGCCGCATGTTTGACACCTGTGGTCTAAACGAAAGGCACTGCCAATTAAAATATTTTGTTTTTACCCACAAGTGTTCTCATGTAAACAGGTCCTGAAAAGTTTCGTTTTATGAGTCATTCACAGTGTTTACGTGACTGTAATAGTTGAAAGTATTTGGAAAAAATATCAGAAGTTTATTTTGATACCATGTGCTTATTTCCTGGAGACAATGTTGACGCTGAAAATCTAGAACTCCAACCTAATTTGAGCGGCGTGAAGCGTAATGATGGCTGTTCGACGTGCGTATGAATAAATTGTCTGGAAAAAGAAATGTAAATGATACGTGTGTATGCTGTGCTGCACACTGTTACTGCTTTGGAGTAAATTGGGGGTTATTGTTTTTTTTGTTTTTTTTTTTTCCCCTGGAATGTTCCACAGTATTCCATTTAATTTAATTATCTTCATGGAGACAAGTCACCAGACCAAGTTACTGGTCGTATCTGTGGAAATAAGTAATAAGGGTAAGCTGTTGTACAATTGTAGGGAGCATTATCTTTTACATAAGGGTGAGTTGTACAGTTGTAGGGAGTATTATCTGTTACATAAGGATGTGTTGTGCAGATGTAGGGAGTATTATCTTTTACATAACGGTGAGTTTTGCAGTTGCAGGGAGTATTATCTGTTTTATCTGTTACATAAGGGTGAGTTGTTGTACAGTTGTAGGGAGTATTATATGCTACATAAAGGTGAGTTGTACAGTTGTAGGGAGTATTATCTGTCACTTAAGGGTCTGTTGTGTAGGTGTAGGGAGTATTATCTGTTACGTAAGGATGTGTTGTGCAGATGTAGGGAGTATTATCTGTTATATAAGCCTGAGTTGTACATTTGTAGGGAGTATTATCTTTTACATAACGGTGAGTTTTGCAGTTGCAGGGAGTATTATCTGTTTTATCTGTTACATAAGGGTGAGTTGTTGTACAGTTGTAGGGAGTATTATATGCTACATAAAGGTGAGTTGTACAGTTGTAGGGAGTATTATCTGTTGTAGGGAGTATTATCTGTCACTTAAGGGTCTGTTGTGTAGGTGTAGGGAGTATTATCTGTGACATAAGGGTGATTTGTACAGTTGTAGGGAGTATTATCTGTTATATAAGCCTGAGTTGTACATTTGTAGGGAGTATTATCTTTTACATAACGGTGAGTTTTGCAGTTGCAGGGAGTATTATCTGTTTTATCTGTTACATAAGGGTGAGTTGTTGTACAGTTGTAGGGAGTATTATATGTGACATAAGAGTGAGTTGTACAGTTGTAGGGAGTATTATCTGTTATATGAGGGTGTGTTGTACAGTTGTAGGGAGTATTATCTTTTACATAATGGTGAGTTTTGCAGTTACAGGGAGTATTAGTTTTATCTGTTACATAAAGGTGAGTTGTGCAGTTGTGGGGAGTATTTTTTGTTGTAGAGAGTATTATCTGTTACATAAGGGTGAGTTATGCAGTTGTAGGGAGTATTATCTGTCGTAGGGAGTATTATCTGTTACATAAGGGTGAGTTATGCAGATGTAGGGAGTATTATCTGTTAAATTATCTGAGAATATCTGAGAAAAAAATAGATAAAAACACCTGCAATTGAGTAAATACAGGACATGTCTGTTTAATGCCATACTGTGGAACATCATCACCATGGAGACAGGCATTAAAGTCACCCATAGCACCTTCAAACCCGTCAAACATTTTTTAGCGTTTTCACAAATATTATTATAGGAACAGCTTGCACAAAGTCACTGTTAATGATTCTAATGAACGCCAAGTTTCGGTAATCCCAATGATTAGCGCAAATAAACGATTAACTCCGACCGGCGAGCGCTCCGATTGGTCGAGAGCGGGCGGCGGGGGCGGCGGGGGGGTCCCAGACGCGCTAATCCCCGTCCGTCATGTTCTGGTATTTACTCTTCTAATCGCGAGCTAATGCTGTGTACTCAAAGCCCGCGGACAAACACCAGAGAGGCAGATGTTTGACTACGACATCGGGGAGCTCATGTCCACACGCTCCTGCGGAATAGAGATCATATTTTCACTCGCTTATACAAATGTTATGGATTTTAGTCGTCGTGTTTGCCCGGGGCCGAGCGGTGAGGAGGTCCGGACCCCAAAAGATCAATTTTTACAGAGGTGGGAAAAAAAAAAAAAAAAAAACGATAGGAAGGAGGAAATAATCGTGAACGGGAAAGTAAAAGTATAGATTATTTTTTTAGATTTACACGACGCGAAGGTGTAGCGCGGGCGTGTTCGAGCTCAGCCGCGAGCGACGCACGGGTGACGCGGATTGATTGACATTTAGTGAAAAAGACTCAGACTCAGACTTAGACGAACTTTATTGATCCACAAGGGAAATTATTTGGACACAGCACCTCAAAAATCACAATAAAATATAATAACAAACTGTAAAACATATAAATGGTCATAAAAAAGTCTAAATAATTACCAAAATCGGTGAGGGTTTTTGTACAGTTGTAGGGAGTATTATCTGTTACATAATGCTGAGTTGTTGTACAGTTGTAGGGAGTATTATATTTTACATAAGGGCGAGTTGTACAGTTGTAGGGAGTATTATCTCTTACATAAAGGTGAGTTGTACAGTTGTAGGGAGTATTATCTGTTACATAAAGGTGAGTTGTTGTACAGTTGTAGGGAGTATTATCTGTTACATAAGGGTGAGTTGTACAGTTGTAGGGAGTATTATCTGTTACATAAAGGTGAGTTGTTGTACAGTTGTAGGGAGTATTATCTGTTACATAAGGGTGAGTTGTACAATTGTAGGGAGTATTATCTGATACATAAAGGTGAGTTGTTGTACAGTTGTAGGGAGTATTATCTGTTACATAAGGTGAGTTGTTGTACAGTTGTAGGGAGTATTATCTGTTACATAAGGGTGAGTTGTACAGCTGTAGGGAGTATTATCTGTTTTAGGGAGTATTATCTGTTACATAAGAGTGGGTTGCACAGTTGTAGGGAGTATTATCTGCTGTAGGGAGTATTATCTTTTATATAAGGGTGTGCTGTACAGTTGTAGGGGGTATTTTCTGTTGTAGGGAGTATTATCTGTTGTAGGGAGTATTATCTGTTACATAAGGGTTGGTTGTGCAGTTGTAGGGAGTATTATCTGTTGTAGGGAGTATTATCTGTTACATAAGGATGAGTATGCCCCTGAAAACCCTGCACACTTAGGCCGAGTTCTTCTCTCAAACCTAAAACACTCCGTCCCACCTTGTGATGTCATGCGGTAATACAGGAAGTGCTCCACTGTGTTTTTAAAGTCCACACACCTTCACTAGAATCTTGTGGACGATTTCAGCTCTGGAATTGTCGATCTCTACTGAACTAAACGTAAAATTCAGGTCTCCAGGACGCGGTAACAAGATTATAACGTGAATAAAAGTTCACAAGAGTCACAATTTAGGATCTTTAAATGTGAATCTTCTCGTTTCTGTAAACCAAAAACTCCAAATCTGTTTCACCGAGGCCCTCCCCTCTCAGCTCCGACTCTTAATATAAATTAGTGTTACGTTTCACAGACATGGGAGTGTGGGTCCGTTCTTTGATTCCCCGTCTCTCCGCACACAGCTGCCTGTCACCTCCGCTTTTATTCCCCCGGAAAACTGGCGCGGGACACAAGTTTGGACACTTTTAACAACGCGAACGCCAAAAAAAAAAGAAAAAAAAGAAAAGAAAATGAAAGGGAAACGTCAAGACACAAATAAGCCGCGGAGAGATGAGAAGGATCAAACACACCTGGGAAGCCGAGATACAATTTAAGTCAGAGCCAACAAATGATGAGCGGAAAAAAACACTATCGGGAAGTAAAGGCGCGGGAGCTTTCAAGGAGCGCTTTGAGAGGAGGACAGGAGCACAAAGACGAGTGGAAAGAGGAGAGAGGAGATTAGAACAGGTTTGACGCGTGTCTGGTTCGGTCCGGTGTGTCCAGAGGCAGACGCTGTGTGGAGTTCGGCAGTGACCGACGCTGTTCAGAAGTACAGTTTCCGTCCATTTTTCTCACGGACTTTTAGAAAAATACGAAGAGTGCAAAGGCGTCGCAGAGGCTAAGCAGCGACGTGCTCACGAATATCCAAACACGGTTGGTTTAAGTCCAAAGAGCGCGTTAAAGACACAAAGTTTGGGTGAGTTGTGTAGTTTTAGGGAGTATTATCTGTTGTAGGGAGTATTATCTGTTACATAAGGCGAGTTTTGTTGTAGGGAGTATTATCTGTTGTAGGGAGTATTATCTGTTACATAAGGGTGAGTTGTATAGTTGTAGGGAGTATTATCTGTTGTAGGGAGTATTATCTGTTACATAAGGATGAGTTGTACAGTTGTAGGGAGTATTATCTGTTACATAAGGGTGAGTTGTATAGTTGTAGGGAGTATTATCTGTTGTAGGGAGTATTATTGTATAAGGCGTGTTTTGTTGTAGGGAGTATTATCTGTTGTAGGGAGTATTATCTGTTACATAAGGATGAGTTGTACAGTTGTAGGGAGTATTATTTGTTACATAAGGCTTGTTTTGTTGTAGGGAGTATTATCTGTTTACATAAGGGTGAGTTGTAGGGAGTATTATCTGTTGTAGGGAGTATTATCTGTTACATAAGGGTGAGTTGTACAGTTGTAGGGAGTATTATCTGTTACATAAGGGTGAGTTATACAGTTGTAGGGAGTATTATCTGTTGTAGGGAGTATTATCGGTTACATAAGGGTGAGCTGTACAGTTGTAGGGAGTATTATGTGTCGTAGGGAGTATTATCTGTTACATAAGGGTGAGTTTACAGTTGTAGGGAGTATTATGTGTCGTAGGGAGTATTATATGTTACATGAGGGTGTATGCTGTGCTAGTTTTGAGAAATAAAAACACCTGAAATTGAATAAATACAGGACATGTCTGTTTAATGCCATACTGTGGAACATCATCACCATGGAGACGGGCATAAAAGTCACACAGCGCACCTTCAAACCCGTCAAACATTTTAGCATTTTCACAAATATTATTATAGGAACAGCTTGTACAAAGTCACTGTTAATGATTCTAATGAACGCCAAGTTTCGGTAATCCCAATGATTAACACAAGGAGCACTTCAGAAGTACAGTTTCCATTCATTTTTCTCACCGACTTTTAGAAAAATACTAAGAGTTCAAAGGCGTCGCAGAGGCTAAGCAGCGACGTGCTCACGAATATCCAAAACACGGTTGGTTTAAGTCCAAAGAGCGCGTTAAAGACACAAATTTGGGTGAGTAGGAGTATTATCTGTTGTAGGGAGTATTATCTGTTACATAAGGAGTGAGTTGTTGTAGGGAGTATTATCTGTGTACTGTTGTAGGGAGTATTATCTGTATGTTGTAGGGAGTATTATCTGTTACATAAGGGTGAGTTGTACAGTTGTAAGTATTATCTGTTACATAAGTTGTAGTTGTAAGAGTATTATCTGTTAGTGTGGTTAGTTGTAGGGAGTATATCTTTGTAGGGAGTATTATCTGTTACATAAGGATGAGTTGTACAGTTGTAGGGAGTATTATCTGTTACATAAGGGTGAGTTGTAGGGAGTATTATCTGTTTTACGGAGTGTTATCTGTTACATAAAGGTGAGTTCTTGAACAGTTGTAGGGAGTATTATCTGTTGTAGGGAGTAATATCTGTTACATAAGGGTGAGTTGTACAGTTGTAGGGAGTATTATCTGTTGTAGGTAGTATTATCGTTTACATAAGGGTGAGCTGTACAGTTGTAGGGAGTATTATGTGTCGTAGGGAGTATTATCTGTTACATAAGGGTGAGTTGTACAGTTGTAGGGAGTATTATATGTTGTAGGGAGTATTATCGGTTACATAAGGGTGAGTTGTACAGTTGTAGGGAGTATTATCTGTTACATAAGGGTGAGTTGTAGGGAGTATTTATCTGTTATGGAGATTATCGGTTACATAAGGGTGAGCTGTACAGTTGTAGGGAGTATTATGTGTCGTAGGGAGTATTATATGTTACATAAGGGTGTATGCTGTGCTAGTTTTGAGAAATAAAAACACCTGAAATTGAATAAATACAGGACATATCTGTTTAATGCCATACTGTGGAACATCATCACCATGGAGACGGGCATAAAAGTCACACAGTGCACCTTCAAACCCGTCAAACATTTTAGCATTTTCACAAATATTATTATAGGAACAGCTTGTACAAAGTCACTGTTAATGATTCTAATGAACGCCAAGTTTCGGTAATCCCAATGATTAACACAAGGAGCACTTCAGAAGTACAGTTTCCATTCATTTTTCTCACCGACTTTTAGAAAAATACTAAGAGTTCAAAGGCGTCGCAGAGGCTAAGCAGCGACGTGCTCACGAATATCCAAAACACGGTTGGTTTAAGTCCAAAGAGCGCGTTAAAGACACAAAATTTGGCGAGATGCTGTAATAACTTAGCAGTTTGTAAAGTTTAGAAACTGATCTTGTCTTCTAGGTTTAGGTTTTATGGTCTTTAGTTACTGAGCAAGCTTTTGAACTTTTAATTTGATTGTTTTTTTTTTTTCTTTCGAAAGTCTTGGGGAAAATGAATTAGAAATTTACTGAGTTGGGCAGAAACTTTTGCTCAAGCCTTCTTTGTGGTAGTCTGATTCATCGGCCGGTTTCGCTTCGTAGAAACCTTCTGACCTCGCAGCATTAGGATTCGTTCGACAGTAGGTGGGTCCTTTTTTATTTAACCAATCGCTGCTATTTGGTCATGATGTTTGTAATGAGCTGGAACGCTCAGTGGTGTCCTAGTCATTTTCGACACAACAGGAAACAAAACAGAGAGTGAACATGTCTGTCAATCATCACTGTAGTTTCTGCAAGGTGAACTTGCGAATTAAAGGTGCAATAAAAAGTGTGAAGTTTGTATTTGACAAAGGAAGTCCAAATGAGGATGGCGTATGCAGTTTGCTATCGCAACTCGGGTTGGTTCAGCTCTTTGCTGATTGGCTGGTGCGCGGTCTACAACATCTCGGGTTCTTGTAAACGACTAGTGCAAGGGTGTCCAAACTTTTTTCACCAAGGGCCACATATCTAAACACAGATGAGGCAGAGGGCCGATCGAGGGCTGCAGACTGATGCTCAGTACAGTGAATAATTGAAATACATGCATGTTTAAACATTAAAATGAGCCATCAGACTTTATTCACGCTAAGATCCTTAAAACCACACACTAAATATTAAACATTAGCTTTATCAAGGTAGATGTTCCAAAAAACTTGCATTAAAAAGTTCATTTTTAATTGATGCAAGGTATTTTGGGCTTATTCACCTGGAAGCCTGAGGGCCAAGAAAAAATTGACTGAGGGTCGCATTTGGCCCACGGGCCATAGTTTGGACATGCCTGGTCTAGTGTATTCTGATTCCTGACCGAGTCGCTGGAGAGAAATTAAATTGAGCGGAGGCACTAGGTGGTATCTTTGTGGTACAGTGGAGTATTTAAGGTGCACTGTTTAAGTTTTCTGATAGAGCTGGTCGAGGTGGATTCTCTCGATATTTGTGACTTAACCTCAAAAATCCATCTGGAGCAGCTCCTGGTGTTGGTTCAGTACGGTTATGGTTTGAGTGGAGCCAATAGTGAAGCGTCCGAAATGATGCAAAACAAATGCGGTGACGGCGACAGGTGTATTTTAGCGCGTTATAGGAAATAGGAATGGGCATGATCAGTCGGTTAATCGATAATTGATCATTTTGTCTTTCTTGTCGACAAACCGAATGTAGGTTGTTGTGCGTAGCGTGAGGAGATGAGGAGATGAAGCTGCGTCTGGAGTTGTGCCCCACAGTCCCACGTTTGGACTCTGGCTTCTTGGAGACACTGTTCTACTCAGTGCCTCAAGTACGATCGGGTTTTTTGAGTGTCCCGGTTTGGTCACGGTGCATGTAAACGCAGTATCCCGCTTACTGCGACATAAAGTTGAGTCACGTGCGTCCAAAAGACAAACGCTTTCCAGTCTTTTCATCACAACATAAAGTGACCAGAATAAATTAAGTGAGTGAAATGATGGTAAATAAAAAGCTGCGCTAAATCTGCACGTCTGATCTCTGAAAACATGAACCATCTCCAACGCGACACACACACAGAACAGACTCACCATCAGCAGAACACCCCTCTGTCACAGAAACAACACTCATATTCCACTGAGTCGTGTCCTTTAGTCCGACAGAAGCTGAACCGCATCAGCGCACAAGGAAAGAGCTGTTTTATTTTTCAGCGTTTATAGTTAACGCAAATTAGTCATGTGGTTTTAAGTTTCATTCCTGTAAAACGTAAACAAAAATGTTTAAATGTTGTAAAGTTGAGTTTATTTATGCAGATTATTAATAGTAACAATAATGCTGATCATTTTAATACAAAAAAAAAAAAACGTGAATGATTAATCAAAAATCAATCGTTAATTCTCCTGATGATCGATTATTGGAATTTAATCGAATGTCCATCCCTCGTAGGAAATACTGACCATTTATTTGTGAAAAATGTGCAGAGGGAAGAGCTCTTGTGGACAGGGCAGAAGAGGCCCTGGTCTGGTCCCGGTCTGGTCCCGGACCTGGACCAGTCCTGGTTCAGTCCGTACGCGGTGCAAAAGTCCGGCATCGCAGTCACGGAAGTCACGTAAACGGGAAACGGCCGTTATCCATGTTTTCCATTCTTCATTTAAACACAAAATCGAAAACTGAAAAAATGAATCATTATCTGTTTTTTCATTTTGGTTTTGAATCCAAATAATGAAGAAAATTGTTGTTATTTCGTTTTCTTATTTTTGGTTTTATATTGAAAAACGAATGAACGAATGATACACGGATTCAGAAGCCTGTGCTTTTCTCTCAACTGGATTTAACCTAAAGTTTGACGTCCTCTCGTTCTGCTGCTGTGACGCTTCAGCCAATCAGATTCAAATAATCTTTATGACGCTCCATCTTTTGTCGACCTCTTTCAGCGAGAGTCGGTCGGATTGATAAATAAACGTGTAGAAGTCAGTTCAGAGTTACACACATCAGTCTGATCTGAGCCCGGTGATCCGTCATCTGCTTGTCTCATAAAAACGTTATTGCTTTGCCTCGATTGTTCCACAATAAGGTATAAACTTTCAATCCTTCATTTATTCAATATCGGGCATTTTATTGCCAAAAAAAAAATAAAAAAAATCACCAGCCATGAAAACTGCTAAGTTTTATGGCATTTTATGGAACATTACAGACAAAACAACATCTCCATGGAGAAAAGAAAATCATCCAGGCATGGGTGATGGGTGATGAAGACTTGTGAGTGGAGCAGTGCACAGAATCTTACAGCTCACCGCAAGGAGGGTTTGAATAGGGCCCAAGAGAGATCGCTAGATTACTCAAACATGCATAGGTGACTCTAAATCATCTTCAGGCAGGTTTCTGATGAGGAAACAACTCTATAACATAGTAGAAAGTCTTGTGTAATCCCCTCTCTTTAAAAATTGTATAAATGTAACTGAGTACTTACTACCCATAGACTGTTAAATCAGGGGTCACCAAACTTTTTTTCTCTGGGGATCACATTATCTCTCCTGACTGTGATGGGGGTCGGGGTCAGGTCGGCCGTACAACAGAATTGTTTGACCCTGACGACGCAGATTATATTCTTTGAACGGATAAGAGACGCTTCCTTACAGTAAAATAATCGGTCGTCCACTGTTCTTTGAAAAGTCGGCACTCTCTGTAAAGTTTTCGTAGTTTAACACTCTTCATTTTGCTGTTTTTAACTGCACTACAGAACTCTGCGCGTGCATCGACTGTCACTTTTTGATCTCGAGTTTGTCAGAAGACAAAAATTCTGACAAAAGACAAAAATCAACAAAACACAAGATGCAGACGTGTTAGTGTTGGTGGGGGCAAAGGGGCTTGGGGGCCAGAGTCAGCGCCAGGGCCTTAGTTTGACGACCTGTGATGTAAATGGACAAAGCTAACCTGCTAGCCACCTTGTTCCATATAGGAAGTGAGCGTGAGCGAGCTTCCGACTCCATCGACTCCGGGTCCAATCGACTTTACATAGAAAAATCATCGCTCCTCCGTCTGTACCTGCTGCTGTGAGTGTCGTCATTTTGGTCTTAAAATGTTCGTATTAACCCATTCTACATGATCCTGGTGTTTTTATTTCACAGTTTCTTCCGTAAATTAATTCCTATTTCTAATTTGGACCTCAACTCTAAATTCACCCCG
The DNA here is from genome assembly GCF_026225935.1 of Boleophthalmus pectinirostris. Lineage (NCBI taxonomy): Eukaryota > Metazoa > Chordata > Actinopteri > Gobiiformes > Gobiidae > Boleophthalmus > Boleophthalmus pectinirostris. The sequence goes on along the minus strand of NW_026571299.1, from coordinate 5,056,575 downwards.
ATAACTTCATTTGACTTGGAGCTGAGCGCTAAGGGAGACGTCACACTCCTTTAGTCTACGTTTACACATAACAGGGATTGTTGAAAAACTAATATTTCCTTCCCTCCGTTTTCCAAAATAACATCGTGCACACTGCATCGTTTTCAAAAAAGTTTTCGTTTACATCGACCCGCATAAATACATGCATCACGAATTTCGGACTTCCGGACTTCAGGTCTTTTGAACCAAGTATGTGGAGCGCCAGCAAAGCAAAATCCCAATCCCTCGCTCCACCTCGGTTACAAATTCAAAAAGTCAACGCCAAAGCGAAATACACCAACTGTTCACCAAGAAACACCTTCCACTGCAAAGAGACCAAGACGTGATGTTGCTGTAAAACCACAAGAACAAGAAAGTGCAGCTCAGTCTGTTTGTCTTCTGCTCCTCTACATTAACAAACGGGATCCCGCTTTGTTGTTGCTCCACATACAAAATGTTCGCTGCAAACTCAGGATGATTTAGGCAGTGAAAGATTACCTTTTTGGTTCTTCCTGTGGATCAATCCTGCCCATCGCCTTCACCTTTCACTATTTTTCAATTCCGTTGGGAAGAGAAACAGTTTGAACGGAGGTTTGCAGTCACACACATCTGATTCCCTTTTGCATTTATGGAGTTTGCAAACAAATTTCTCGAGCCGTTTTCCGCTGTTAGGATCCAACAACCACACAATTACGATGTCCGAATCCCAAAACTAAAATATGACAATATCAGAACCAGAAATAAAAGTGAAATGGTTCAAAAGACTTGAAAAGATCGACTTTGACAACAGACACATCCCACTGGGAAAACAAACATGGAGGTTTGATGCTCACTTTTTCGGAAAATCCTTCCCAGTATGGATTGCGCAATGACCGGAAATCCGAAATTCGTGATACATGAATACTCCGTCATAACTACCAAACCTCTGGGCGGATCCTGGATTAGATTCAAACCTGTAACATTTATTTCATTACAGTTGTAAGTTTTACTCAAAAATACCTTGAAAAACGTGCATTAGTGAGCAGGCTCGCCTCTCCACAGATCTGTTAAAGAAGTGGCAAAATCGCTGACCTCCGAGACTCGTTGGACTCTCTGGTCATGGATATGAAACATCAGCTGTGTGCAAATGCAAACAGATGAAAAGTGTTTCAACCAGAAGAAATTCGACTGCTGCTCTGATGCTTCAAAAGAGAAACACTGGTCGCACATTTGACTCGTCAGCTCCTAAAACTCCAATTATCTCACTTTACACGCAGTTTAGTTTTCCAGAATCTCCACTCTAGCCAGAGTTTTTAGAAAGACTCGTTTTCAGAGGCAAATTCTCCTCTTGTGTGTAAAAGATGGGAACAAATGAAGGGAAATGTTTATGTTTTTAAAAATGGGTCCGGTCAAGTGGTAACGGAGGGAAACGGGCAGATTTTTTACATTCAAATGTCTCTTATTCAGAAACTAGAGGGACTATTGAAATAAGTAAAGTATCAGAATGTAGGAAAGAGTTACACTCCAACAGGGTCAAGTTAAACCTGTGATATTCTTTCAAGTTGTTGACAAAAAATTTAAAAAAACTCATGTCGGTAACGGAGGGAATGAAATATGCAGCACTTTTTGGGCAATAAATCCAAACAGTGATAACTCTTGGTTCTCACTTACATATCCTTAACAAACTGGTTTGAATATTTGCTTCATATAGTTTTCTACCATATGGTACAAGATTAGGTTGAAAAACCTCTTACTTTTTGACTAATGAGATTTTTTTTATTAAGAAAGGTCATGGTAACGGAGGGAAAAGTAACGGAGGGAAAATTGTGCAAACAAGTAGAAGGTGCAGGATTTTACATCATTTGTCAACTTTTTTCTTCCAAATACTTTAATATTACTTCAAAATGAAAGGAAACTATTTCTATAAAATATGTCAGTCCTTCCAAGCAAATTTTCATCATTTTAAATACTTTTTTTTTTTTTTTTGAAAAAAATCATGTACCTTCATCAACAGTTCAAAGATGGAATAACACAAGATATGATGAAATACATCCATTTATTTACATGATTTTCAGATCTTTGAAATTTGGGAAATAATTTTTGTTCCATGTTTCATACATGGTCTGTTTAAAACATATGGAACTTTAGAACCAAAAATGGTACAGAAAAAAGGTCAACAGTTTCATAAACTAGAGTACATATGTATCTGTTCAATACATTTTTATATCAGATGCATTAACTTGAATTTTTGGCCTTGATGTTTACTTCTGTTTGACCGGGACCAAATATTCGTTTGTGTAAAAGTGTAAAAGTCCACTTTTTTACACAGTCTACATCGCCACCATTTCTGATTAAACCGTAACACCTGAGTTTTTTCACACACGGCGCTGTAGCTCGGACAGGTGGTCGTAATGATATGGCCGCTCCGCCTCCCGCCTTTAATCACGAACCGATCGGCCCTGATTTAGTATCGAGCCCTTTGAACGAAGCGTCCAATAACTCAACGCTCTCTCCAAGTACACGCAACTCTGGCCCCTCATCCGTCGTAAATCTTCTCTTTTAATACAATTACGGTCGGACATCCCATTTTGAGGAGTCTAAATCACACTGTCCCTGCCTGCCCCTATTCTTCTCCATCGTCCAAATGAATGAGCCCCTCTCTTTAATAGTGCCCGGTCTAATTGGGAGACAGGCCGTAGTAGCTGCTATCTCCGCAAATGGATTCACGGCGCGAGCAGCTGGCCTTTATAATTGCTTTTCTTGGAGGAGGTGACAGTGGCGAGCAAACAGCGAGCGCGAACATATTTTTTGATCATTAAAAAACGCCGCGATTTGGTTTGGCGGACGGCCCTGACACGCGCTAATTGAAACTAGCCAATTACGTTCGGCGAGGAGAGACGGCAATTTGTAAACGCAGACGGCAGCTGATTTAAGGAGGGGGGGGGGGAAGAGCTTTCGAACGCCGCGCCGCCCGTAACTTTTAATGAATATTCACGTCTGAAGCGGTTCGCGGCGGAGTCGAGATAAACTCCGGGTTGCCGCGGACGCCGGCGCCCGCCATGACGACGGGCGGCGAGCACGAAAGTATGCGCCGACGAGATAAAGGGAAGAGAAGAATTAAACCGAACTCAAAGAAATGTACATTCAAAGAAGTTCAATAAGGAGGAAGTACTGGGGTCACAGGGAGGCAGGTTTACTTCCATTCATCGCTGAAAGTATTTTTTGGTATCTTTTTGCATTTTTTTAAAAGAAAAATTCTAATATTTACTCTGAATTGTTTAAACTTTTTGGTTTGGATAGAGGTTCATCATTACCCACTAGAGATGTAACAATATCCAAATCTCACGGTACGATATTATATATTATTGTGATATTTTGGAGAGGCTTGTATAATTGTAGATAGGACAGATGAGGCGAATTCTAATCCAAATGAGGTCGTTGTTGATGTCTTTTCTACTTTAAAAAAAAAAAGTATTTATGACAAATAATTTCATTTCTCTCCTGCGACTAGATCAGGAATCGGGATACACTAGACGGTTCACAAAAACCCTGGAAATGCGAGTTCAGGCACCAGCCAATCAATGAAGAGCCAGACATTCTGTGTTGGCAACGATTCCTGAGATCGAGGATTTAAAGCTGGAACAAAGAGAATGTTTGGTGAATTTTATCAAGGTAAAAGATGTTATTGACCTTCTTCCTACGGGATTTGGGAAAAGCTTATTATACTAGTTAGCCCATACATACATCACATACATCATGACCCAGTGGCAGTGGCAGCATTTCACTCCTCGGTCTTCAGCAGTGCTCCGTCTGAAACAATCCACTCCTCAGTAACTATTTTATATTTACATTACACACAGTATAAAGAGCCGTGGAGATTCCGTGCACAGAGAAGAAGTAAGGACTACTGGGGTGCTAAACCAGAACTAAACCAGGACTAAACCAGTACTAAACCAGGACTGTTTGTCGGGACTGGCCCGAAGGTGCATCCGCGTAGACTGTCGGGTGACCGCAGACGAAAGGACCGTGCCGGGGCCGGTGCTCCGTGCTGCACGGGGCTTGGCGCCGCATGGGGCTGCATGGTGATCCACGCTGCATGGTGGTCAGTGCAGCTGTCACCTGATGGCACTTTGCAGACATTCACTCTCTCTCTCACTCAAGTCCAAGATTAGTCCTTGTGTCGTCCTGGTTTAGACCTGGTTTAGACCTGGTTTAGTCCTGGTTCTGCTACAGATGCAGTTTGCTGCTTTGGCTGGTCCGTTGTCTGACTGTCCAATCACGTGTCTGAATCTGGTGATGTTGTCGTTCGCTGTTAAAGACCCTGGCGAAACCAACTCAAAATCTGATTGGCTGAAGCAACAGTTTCATGAACATTTATTTTGTGTTTGAGTTCCTGCAGAACGGATTGTGAAGGCCTCAGGGACACTTCTTTAACTTTGACTCTGCCTGGCAACAAGTGACGGCTGAAATGTGATTGGTCAAATGATTTAATATGAAAATCCATGTGTGGAAGCAGCACAAGCATCGGAAAAGCTCTGAAAGGAAGAGGACAGAACGTTTGGAATTATTTAATAATAATATAATTAACATCAATCTGTGATTCAGATAATTTTTTAGGCCAGTAGAGAAGGACTTGCAGACCCTGACGCCCCACCACTGTCACGACCAAACAGCAGCGGCTGGTTAAATAAAAAAAGTACCCACCTACCGTCGAGCGAATGAATCCTAATGCTGCGAGGTCAGACGGTTTCTACGAAGTGAAACTGGCTGTTGAATCAGACTAACAAATGTCAACATTGTTGTTATCAATATTATTCAGTCATATAAATTATGATTATCCCAGTTTTATACAAGAAATGTCCCAGGTTTCCCTATTTTAACCAATCTGATCCCTGCCAACAGTAAAGAGAGACAAAAACTGTCATTTGTTTCGGTAAAAAACAGAAAAGCTGCTTAAAAATGACAAAAACACAAAGAAAATGCGACTCTTCTGACTCACATTAGTGCCGAGTGCAGAACAATTTTCGTTTCACAATTTTATTATTACTAACCAGCCCAAACCAGAGATGTCCCAGTTTTTTATTTGGAAAATTTGGTCACCCTAATCATGAAGGACGCTGTAATTCCAGGCCTTATTTCCTACTGTCAAAACCTGCTCATCAAAAGGTTAATAATAACGATACTCATCAAAAGGTTAATAATAAGGAAATAAAAAGGATACTCATCAAAATTATCTGAAGTTTAAGGCTCGTTGTCCCCACAGCCCTGTTTTCTCTCACATTTAAAAGATTAATTAGAAAGTAAATCCATAATTCCCACCTTCATCCTGGTTTTAACCTCCAAAACCTCAAAACTAAACATACACAACCCATAGAGCACTATTTACACTATATATTTTTTTATGTTTCCTCATCACAAACATGTCTGAATACTTATATCTATATATATATATCCCTATCAACATAACCCACTTTTATGTCTTTTGCCTGCAGCATCTAAAGAGTAACAGTAGTGTTTTTCGTAATAGTAGTATTACTCGTAGTTATTTGGGGCATTGTACTTTTGATGTTACACTGAAAGCTGCGTAGGCCGTATCCTTCCATTAACGCCGTATGGGCTTAATGTCTTCCCTGACGTTAGTGTTCAGACTCTTATCTGCTCCGGCTCTGGGCTGATTTTATTTTATTTAGTTTTAATCTACAACATAATTAACCATTATCTTACATTATGTTCATTTAAACCACAGTATCGATATGAAACATCTTAAAGGGCTCATGTTACGCTGTTTTCTGATCTGCGTTCTAATGTTCCTTCAGCACAAACAGACTTGGAGATGTATAATCACTGTACCATTCGTTCATTCGTTTTTCAATATAAAACCAAAAATAAGGAAACGATAAAAAAAAAACAACAACAACAGTTTTCTTCATTATTTGTCTCCAAAACCAAAATGAAAAAACGGATGGCACTGAGCCTCCGGTCTGGTCCTGACGTGGTCTCGGTCTCAGTCCCGGTCTGGTCTCGGTCTGGTCCTGGTCTGGCCCCGGTCTGGTCTCAGTCTCGGTCTGGTCCCGGTCTGGTCTTGGTCTGGTCCTGGTCTGGTCTCAGTCTCGGTCTGGTCCCGGTCTGGTCTCGGTCTCAGTCCTGGTCTGATCTCGGTCTCAGTCCCGGTCTCAGTCCCTGTCTGGTCTTGGTCTGGTCCTGGTCTGGTCTCAGTCTCGGTCTGGTCCCGATCTGGTCTCGGTCTCAGTCCTGGTCTGATCTCGGTCTCAGTCCCGGTCTCAGTCCCTGTCTGGTCTTGGTCTGGTCCTGGTCTGGTCTCAGTCTCTGTCTGGTCCCGGTCTGGTCTCGGTCTCAGTCCCGGTCTGATCTCGGTCTCAGTCCCGGTCTCAGTCCCTGTCTGGTCTCGGTCTGGTCCTGGTCTGGTCTCAGTCTCGGTCTGGTCCCGGTCTGGTCTCGGTCTCAGTCCTGGTCTGGTCTCGGTCTCAGTCCCGGTCTGATCTCGGTCTCAGTCCCGGTCTCAGTCCCTGTCTGGTCTCGGTCTGGTCCTGGTCTGGTCCCGGTCTGGTCTCAGTCTCGGTCTCAGTCCCGGTCTCAGTCCCTGTCTGGTCTCGGTCTTGTCCCGGTCTGGTCCTGGCCTGGTCCTGGTTTGGTCTCGGTCTCGGTCCCTCTCTGGTTCTGGTCTGGTCTCAGTCTCAGTCCCGGTCTGAGTCCGTGTCTGGTCTCGGTCTGGTCCCGGTCTGGTCCTGGTCTGGTCTCAGTCTTGGTCTGGTCTTGGTCTGGTCCCGTCCGGTCTCAGTCCCGGTCTCAGTCCCTGTCTGGTCTCGGTCTGGTCCTGGTCTGGTCCCGGTCTGGTCTAAGTCTCGGTCTGGTCCCGGTCTGGTCTGAGTCTCGATCTGGTTCTGGTCTGGTCTCAGTCTCAGTCCCGGTCTCAATCCGTGTCTGGTCTCAGTCTGGTCCCAGTCTGGTCCTGGTCTGGTCTCAGTCTTGGTCTGGTCCTGGTCTGGTCCCGGTCTGGTCTCTGTCTCGATCTGGTCCTGGTCTGGTCTCGGTCTCAGTCCTGATCTGGTCCCGGTTTGGTCCCAAAACTGGATCAGTCCTGGTTCAGTCCTGGTTCAGTCCGGCATCGCAGTCACGGACGTCACGTAAACGAGAAACGGCCGTTATCCTTTTTTTTTTCATTCTTCATTTAAACACAAAATCGAAAACTGAAAAAAACGAATCATTATCCGTTTTTCATTTTGGTTTTGTAGACAAATAATGAAGAAAATAGTTGTTTTTTCATTTTCTTATTTTTGGTTTTATATTGAAAAACGAATGAACGAATGACACACAGATTTTGTATAAAAGCGCAGAGGAACTGAAAGCTTCAGGTGTTGTAACAGAAGTCCACAACAGGTGCTCCTCAAGGACGAGGCTCAAAAGCGAACGTAGTAAAGATGAGCTCGTAATGTAAAAATCATTCAGAACGCTGCAGCTCGGGTCCTGACTTGAACCAGCGCATAAGTCCTGCGCTCAGGTCTCTTGTGGCTCAAAGACTAGACTTTAAAGCAGCACCAAAGTCCATCTGTGACATGTTAGTGTCATATGAACATCTCACACTCTGAGGAGCTCAGGGACCAACTCCTGCTGGTGCCCAGAGTCACGACTAAACAAGGGGAGTCAGAGTTTCAGGTTCATGCAGCTAAAACCTGGAACAGTCTGAACATGAAGATGCGACACAGACTTCGACTCTGACTCTGTTTAAATCCAGACTCAAAATGGTTCTGTTGAGCTGTGTATGACTGAAAGGTTTTCATTCTCTCTAATTTAAAGTCTCTCTTGTTTAATATTATGATTATTTACGTTTTGATTTGTTTCTATTGTGATTTTAATGTATTTCTTTTTTTCTGTAAAGCACTTTGAATTACTTTGTGTACGAATAGGAGGGTTTCAGTCACGTGATCACGATGATGCGCGAATTTCAGGTGGAGGGCAGGAAGTGAAGACAAACACGACAAACAAACACGGCTCTGGACGACACAGATACGGAGAAGAGTTCTTATTGTCAGGATTTAGAGCCAGTAACGAGGCAAAAGTACCAGCAGTTAGTCGACAAATATATTGAACGTGACCCTGATCTTATTGAAAATGAGAGAATTTTCAACCGAAGTAAAAGATTTGCCGACAATCGAGGCAGAGGAGATCACGAACTATTTAGCTCTTCAGACGTCGTTCTACACCAGACAACAGATGAAGTCGTACAAAAGTTTGGAGGCATAGAACTTTTTTTGTCAGTGGATGGGTCCTCAACCTCGGTGCAAAACGACTAAATGATGATTATCGTTTGGTCTTCGCCGGGGTGAGTGTTTCTCTTATTTTATGTGTGTAGACGTTATGGGAAAAACTGCAGTGTATCGGCAGTGACCTCCATCTGAACTATTTAATGTCAACAAACGTCGTTAGCCGTTAGTCGTTAATGATTCGTTTATGTTTAGGTAAACCACAAAAAACTATTTATCTTTGTAACAAACCTTTGACGAAGTGTTCACTGCAGACACGAGCATTAACGAATTCTGCTCCTCCCGACCGCAAACAGGTTTGTAATCCATTTTTTACGGCGTTGTTCTGTCGGCTTTTCCCATTTCTGACCTTTGTGGACGACTATATTCGTTACTCTAAAAAAAATCGCTTTTCCTTCTCTCGGGTAGAACGATTGGCACAGCCGTAAACTACACAACACATCGGCATTTTCCTCCAGTCAGTTCACTTCCTGCCCTCCGTCTGATTTTGCGCTGACAAACGTAGCCCTGTGACGTCACGTGAAACCCAGATATTGAGCTGCACAAATAAACTTGCCTTGCCTAAAAAAAAGTTAACTGTGATAGAGTAAAAAGTGGTCAAAAAGTCTGAGGCGCTCTGTTGGAATTAGAATAGAAGTAATTTAATAGTTACATGGGACCAGCCGACGTGTTCGACCTCCTCGTCAGACCACCACCTGAGCCCTTTAAAAGGGGAACAGGGTCATGTGAACTAAAGGTAGAGTGAATAGATTTTCAAAATCAAAAACTGGGACACCACCGGTTTGTGGTGGTTAGTAATAATAAAAATGTGAAACGAGTGTAATTAAGGAAAATAGTTCTGTACTTGGCACATTCATGTTTAAAGGTCCATTTGATGCAAAATAACTCTTCACACTGTATCTTCTGCACATAAACAAGCACAGTTTGGGTTTTGGAACATCCATTACCAGTGTTGGGGAGTAATAGATTACATGTACTGGAGTTATGTAATCAGAGTACAAATTATGAGTAACTGTATTCAGTTACAGTTACTGTTTCAGTGAGTGGTAATTGGATTACAGTTACTTTGAAATAAATGGATTACATGGTGGTATTTTCCTGTTTTCACATTTTGGGCTAAACCAGGTCTAAACCAGGATTAAACCAGGACTAAACCAGGACTAAACCAGGACTAAACCAGGTAAACCAGGTCTAAACCAGGTCTAAACCAGGATTAAACCAGGCTTAAACCAGGACTAAACCAGGACTAAACCAGGTCTAAACCAGGTAAACCAGGTCTAAACCAGGACTAAACCAGGTCTAAACCAGGTCTACTAAACCAGGTCTAAACCACCTCTAAACCAGGTCTAAACCAGGTCTAAACCAGGACTAAACCAGGTCTAAACCAGGACTAAACCAGGTCTAAACCAGGTCTAAACCAGGACTAAACCAGATCTAAACCAGGACTAAACTCGGTCTAAACCAGGTCTAAAACAGGATTTAACAGGACTAAACCATGTCGCGCAGACCGTGTCTCCTCTTCTATCAATATTATTTTTAATACAGTTAAGTAAAGTCTGGCCTTTTTATTTATTTTTTTTTTAGCAGACAAAACTTCCCCACAGCAAATCAAGTAATCCAAAGTATTCAGATTACTTTACTCACTTTAAGTAATTTAATGGATTACGTTACAAACTACATTTTGGGGTATGTAACCTGTAGGGGAACACATTTTAAAAGTCACCTTCACAACACTGTCCATTACACAATACTTCTGAAATCTTACTGATTTCTTGGAGACAGTCACAGACCAGGCTCTGACGTAGGCTCTGAGTGAGCCGCCCTTCCTCCGCCATCTCAGGGAGGGAGGGGGAGACAGGCGTGACCCTGATAGTGGCAGGAATAAACTTTTATTCATCATGGAGATACAGCGCGTTCAGCCGCATGTGTTGGACCTGGAATCGGACGAGGACTTTGAGGAGCACGAAGCATGAAAGGGACAGGGACACCTGGGACATTTCTTGTATAAAACTTGGACAAATCAATGGTTTTGGAGACATGTGCTGGGACAGGGGACACATGACTTAAAACTGGGACTGTCCTGAGTAAATAGGGACGTCTGGTCACACTAAGCCAGGAGTGTCCAAACTTTTTTCATCAAGGGCCACATATCTAAACACAGATGAAGCAGAGGGCCGATCGAGGACCATAGACTGGTGCTCAAAACAGTGAATAATTAAAATATGTGCATGTTTAAACACGTTAGAATGATCCATCAGACTTTATTCATGCTAAGACCCTTAAAACCACACACTAAATATTAAAGATTGACTTTATCAAGGTGGATTAAAAAAAAAAAACTTAACTTGCAGTAAAAAGTTAATAGTTTAATTGATGCAAGGTAATTTGGGCCAATTCCCCTGGAAGCCTGAGACCCAAGAAAATTTTGTTTGAGGGCCGCATTTGACCCACGGGCCATAGTTTGGACATGCCTGCACTAAGCTAAACGTGCAGACACAAAGTACCCACCGTAACCATAAGAACAATAAGGGAAACTGCGAAATCCGAGCACAAATATCTTCTCTGTTTCAAAGTCCGGAGTGGACCGGCCACACTGGGTCTGGACGATGTTTTAGATTTTACTTTGGGGTGGAGTAAAGATTCAGGACGGTGTTTAATGGCTCTTAAAGTCTCTCACTCGTACCTAGAGTTGGGTTTTGTTTCATTCACATACAGAATTTAACACACAAACACTGCATATTTATCCAGACAGTGATACAGGAAGTCCTCCACTGTGTTTTTAAACTCCACACTCCTTCACTAGAATCATTTGGATCATTTGCTGTTTGGGGCATTGTACTTTTCGTGCCACAGCCTGTCATTAGTCCTGGTTTAATCCTGGTTTAATCCTGGTTTAAACCTGGTTTAGACCTGGTTTAGTTCTGGTTTAGTCCAGGTTTAGTCCTAGTTCAGTGCTGGTTTAGACGTGGTTTAGTCCTGTTTTAGGCCTGTTTTAAACCTGGTTTAGACCTGGTTTAGTCCTGTTTTAGTCTTGGTTCAGTCCTGGTTCAGTTCTGGTTTAGTTCTGGTTCTGTCCTGTTTTAGTCCTAGTTCAGTCCGTAAGAGTCAAAACTGGATAAAATGATCAATTTTTTATTTATTTATTTTTTTTCCATTTTGGTTTTGGAGACAAATAATAAAGAAAACTGTTGATTTGTTTTTTTTTTTTTTTTAACTAATAAACGAAGGATACACAGATTACAAATGTCCTCTCTGTTTCAAAGTCTGGAGTGGGTCTGGAGGATTTTTCAGATTTTGCTTTGGGTTGGAGTAAAGTTTCGGGACAATGTTTAGATCTTTAGAGTTGGGTTTTGTTTCTGTCACATATTTAATGCACAAACCCTGCACATTTATCCAGACAGGACAGAAAAAAAAAAAAAACTTTATCCAACCTCGTCATGTCCTGTGTCGATCCATGAAGTCCTCCACTGTGTTTTTAAACTCCACACTCCTTCACTAGAATCATTTGGATCATTTGCTGTTTGGGGCATTGTACTTTTCGTGCCACATCCCGTCATTAGCGCAGTGTGGCCTAATGTCTTTCCTCGCGTCAGCCTCGGCTCTGGGACTCTTATCGGCCTGAGCTGTGCCGGGCTGCGACTCCTGGTGTAGTCCTGGTTCAGTCCTAGTTCAGTTGTAGTTCAGTCCTGGTTTAATCCTGGTTTAGTCCTGGTTTAGACCTGGTTTTGTCCTGGTTTTGTCCTGGTTTAGACCTGTTTTAGTCCTGGTTTTGTCCTGGTTTAGCCCTGGTTTAGTCCTGTTGTAGTCCTGGTTCAGTTGTGGTTTAGTCCTGGTTCAGTTCTGGTTTAGTCCTTTTGTAGTCCTGTTGTTGTAGTCCTGTGGCAGTCCTGGTTCAGTCTGTAAAGGTCAAAATTGGACGAAATGGGAATTTTTTTTTATTTTTTTCCCTATTATTCATTTAAACAAAATATTGAAAACTGAAAACATGAATTGTTATCAATTTTTTTCTTTTTTTTTCTTTTTTTTTGAGACAAATAATAAAGAAAATACTTGTTTTTTCATTTTCTAATTTTTGGTTTTATTTTGAAAAACGAATGAACAACTGATACACAGATTACGAATGTCATAGTCCGGAAATGCACCGATTTGCGTCGGGTCTGGAGAATTTTACACAAAAACCCTGCATATTTATCCAGACAGTGATACAGGAAGTCCTCCACTGTGTTTTTAAACTCCACACTCCTTCCCTAGAATCATTTGGATCATTTGCTGTTTGGGGCATTGTACTTTTCGTGCCACAGCCTGTCATTAGTCCTGGTTTAATCCTGGTTTAGTCCTGTTTTAGTCCTGGTTTAGACCTAATTTAGACCTGGTTTAGTCCAGGTTTAGTCCTAGTTCAGTCCTGGTTTAGCCCTGGTTTAGTCCTGTATTAGTCCTGGTTCAGTCCGTAAGAGTCAAAACTGGATAAAATAATTCTTTTTTTTTTTTTTTTTTTTTTTCTTCCATTTTGGTTTTGGAGACAGATAATAAAGAAAATACTTGATTTTTTTTTTTTTTTTTTTTTCCATTTTCTTATTTTTGGTTTTATTTTTGAAAAACAAATAAACGAAGGATACTCAGATTACAAATGTCCGCTCTGTTTCAAAGTCCGGAAGTGCACCGATCTGCACTGGGTTTAGAGAATTTTTAGATGTTTAGAGTTTTATTTCAGTCACATACGGTATTTAACACACAAACCCAGACAGAACAGAAAAAAAAAAACAAAAAAACTTTATCCAACCTCGTCATGTCCTGTGTTGATCCATGAAGTCCTCCACTGTGTTTTTAAACTCCACACTCCTTCACTAGAATCATTTGGATCATTTGCTGTTTGGGGCATTGTACTTTTCGTGCCACATCCCGTCATTAGCGCAGTGTGGCCTAATGTGTTTCCTCGCCTCAGCCTCGGCTCTGGGACTCTTATCGGCCTGAGCTGTGCCGGGCTGCGACTCCTGGTGTAGTCAGTCCTGGTTTAATCCTGGTTTAGTCCTGGTTTAGACCTGGTTTAGTCCTGGTTTAGACCTGGTTTAGTCCTGGTTTAGACCTGGTTTTGTCCTGGTTTAGACCTGGTTTTGTCCTGGTTTAGTCCTGGTTTAGTCCTGGTTTGTCCTGGTTTAGTCCTTTTGTAGTCCTGTTGTTGTAGTCCTGTGGCAGTCCTGGTTCAGTCTGTAAAGGTCAAAATTGGACGAAATGGGAATTTTTTTTTTTTTTTTTTTCCCTATTATTCATTTAAACAAAATATTGAAAACTGAAAACATGAATTGTTATCCTTTTTTTTTTTTGAGACAAATAATAAAGAAAATACTTGTTTTTTCATTTTCAAATTTTTGGTTTTATTTTGAAAAACGAATGAACAACTGATACACAGATTACGAATGTCATAGTCCGGAAATGCACCGATTTGCGTCGGGTCTGGAGAATTTTACACAAAAACCCTGCATATTTATCCAGACAGTGATACAGGAAGTCCTCCACTGTGTTTTTAAACTCCACACTCCTTCCCTAGAATCATTTGGATCATTTGCTGTTTGGGGCATTGTACTTTTCGTGCCACATCCCGTCATTAGCGCAGTGTGGCCTAATGTGTTTCCTCGCGTCAGCCTCGGCTCTGGGACTCTTATCGGCCTGAGCTGTGCCGGGCTGCTTATCTCCCAAATGAATGGCAGCAATAGGCTCCAGCAGGAAGACGTGGCGTGATTAGCAAAAGCAATCAGCCCCTTTATTAGATTTATAGGAACAAAGAAGCAATTCAAAAAACCTACAGCGCCCTGAGAAATGAGCGCCGCGCATCCCGGAGTCACGCGGAGAGAAAATAGGGAATAATAATGACAAAAAGAGCGGGAAAAAAAAAAAAAAAAAAAAAAAAAAGAAGAAGAAATGTGGATTATAGAGGAAGAAATGGGCGAGTAATAAGAAGAACAACACAGGGCTCGCCGTTATGGAGCAGATAATACTCCCTACGACTGTACAACTCACCCTGATGTGACAGATAATACTCCCTACAAGTGTACAACTCGCCCCTATGTGACAGATAATACTCCCTACAAGTGTACAACTCACCCTTATGTAAAAGATAATACTCCCTACAACTGTACAACAACTCACGCTTATGTAACAGATAATACTCCCTACAACTATACAACAACTCACTGTAATGTAATAGATAATACTCCCTACAACCGTACAACAACTCACCTTTATGTAACAGGTAATACTCCCTACAACCGTATAACAACTCACCTTTATGTAACAGATAATACTCCCTACAACTGTACAACAACTCACCCTTATGTAAATAATACTCCCTACAACTGCACAACAACTCACCCTTATGTGGCAGTTAATACTCCCTACAACTGTACAACTCACCCTTATATAACAGATAATACTCCCTACAACCGTACAACAACTCACCCTTATGTAACAGATAATACTCCCTACAACTGTACAACAACTCACTCTAATGTAACAGATAATACTCCCTACAACTGTACAACTCACCTTTATGTAACAGATAATACTCCCTACAACTGCACAATAACTCACTTTAATGTAACAGATAATACTCCCTACAACAGCTAATACAACTCACTCTTATGTAACAGATAATACTCCCTACTACTGTACTCACCCTTATGTAACAGATAATACTCCCTACAACTGCACAATAACTCACTTTAATGTAACAGATAATACTCCCACAGGCGTCTGGACCAAACCCCAGCCCCTGTCACACCCCTGAACCAGGGCACGAGGGTCCGTCAGTTCGGGATGGTGGAAACTTGTTACTGTATTTTGAATAGTTCGTTTGGAGCTTTTGTCTATGGTTTGGACCCGAGTTTCTGTTCTCACCAAAGGGACGGCACCAGAGTTTAGCATTTGGTGCGGAGTCAAGAGGAACAAGACCACCTCTTTTTTTTTTGGGTCTCAATCCGCTTGATTTAGTTCAGGTCCGAGTGCGATTGAAGTTTTCACACCAATAAAAACGAACCAAACTAAGAGCTTTTGGTTCCAATGGAAGGTTTAGCGCCACAAGTGCTTTCGGTGTGAAAGAACCCTGAAACACGTTTGTCCTGTCAAGAAGTTTGAGGGCTACAACTTCAAACATTTGGGATGAAACCTGTGAATACGATGAGAACTTCAGGTGCTTGTTTTGACCTGTCCAGTTTGTCTTGTTCTGTTTTGTTCTGTCTGTGTCTGTTTGGTAAGTTTTAGTAACGGGCGAACGGAGCCTCGTGAAGCATCGACACCTCAGTCGCCATATTGTCTCAAATGGTTCGACGTGTCTGAGGCCTCGGAGAAACACTGACCTCTACTGGACAAATTTAACCATTGACGCGCAGGTGTCTCAGCATCGATGAAGTATTGTTAGAGTAAGACAAAACTGTAACACTGTACCTAACAACAACAGTAATAATGATGATTTAAAATAATATGTAAAGAGCAACATAAATAGCAGCTGTAAATAAGAAAATAAGTGACCTTGTTCGGTGGAATTAGATCAAAGTGATCCCAAACCACTTTTTCCACTTGTAGACGCCATCGAAAATGAAACAAATGCCAAAAGTCGCCAAAATCATCACTAATGTCACACAATACTCCTCACTACCCAACATTTTTTAAGAAATATTGGTGCTTCTTTTAAACTGTAGCAGTTTAGCGCTTGTCAAACCACAGAAGTGCGCTGAACACTCTGAACCAATCGCAGAGCGGGACATTCGCCGAGCCAATGAAACGCTTCGATACACTGAAGCGATCAGTCAGGGGAGGGACCGACACTTCCACACTTTGGTCACGTGAGCGGCTGCTGCGAGTCGAGCTCCGAGGCAGCGCTGCGGAGCAATTTGTTTCAGAAAGAACGAGACGTGCTCCGGAGCTCCGTCTCATTTCCCCATCACTAGTAAGTTTAAATATTAACTATAAATATATGGTCCTGGTCAAGCAGAAGTAAACAACAAGGCCAAAAATTCAAGTTAATCCATCTGATATAAAAATGTATTGAACAGATACATATGTACTCTAGTTTATGAAACTGTTGACCTTTTTTCTGTACCATTTTTGGTTCTAAAGTTCCATACGTTTTAAACAGACCATGTATGAAACATGGAACAAAAATTATTTCCCAAATTTCAAAGACCTGAAAATCATGTAAATAAATGGATGTATTTCATCATATCTTGTGTTATTCCATCTTTGAACTGTTGATGAAGGTACATGATTTAAAAAAAAAAAAAAAAAAAAAGTATTTAAAATGATAAAAATTTGCTTGGAAGGACTGACATATTTTATAGAAATAGTTTCCTTTCATTTTGAAGTAATATTAAAGTATTCAGAAGAAAAAAGTTGACAAATTATGTAAAATCCTGCACCTTCTACTTGTTTGCACAATTTTCCCTCCGTTACTTTTCCCTCCGTTACCATGACCTTTCTTCATAAAAAATCTCATTAGTCAAAAAGTAAGAGGTTTTTCAACCTAATCTTGTACCATATGGTAGAAAACTATATGAAGCAAATATTCAAACCATTTAAGTTAAGATATGTAAGTGAGAAACCAAGAGTTATCACTGTTTGGATTTATTGCCCAAAAAGTGCTGCATATTTCATTCCCTCCGTTACCGACATGAGTTTTTAAATTTTTTGTCAACAACTTGAAAGAATATCACAGGTTTAACTTGACCCTGTTGGAGTGTAACTCTTTCCTACATTCTGATACTTTACTTATTTCAATAGTTCCTCTAGTTTCTGAATAAGAGACATTTGAATGTCAAAAATCTGCCCCTGTTTCCCTCTGTTACTGCTTGACCGGACCCTTATGTTTAAATATTATTATAGTTTTGATTTACATTTATCATTGAATTGATGTTGATGTCAGTCGTGTTGATTAAAATTGTTATATCACAGAAATTATGAATGAACATTTTTTTTAAAGTTGAAAACTGCAACAACATCACAATGTGGAACAGATCATTCCGAGCTTTGGAGATGTAGACAGACTAATAATAAAAGAGTTACTCAGACATGCGAATGAAAAAAAAAAACAACTCCAGATCTGTTCTTTAGAAGGAAATGACATTATAACAGCTCAGAAAATAGCGTAATACGAACCTTTAAGCTGTTTTAGATGAATACTTCACATTTACAGTGAACAAAATGTCAGACAATGTTTAATTAAGTTGTAGATTAAAACTGAATCATAAAAATAAAACCATAACTGTCTCGTGTAATCCTTTTTAGCTGCGTTTGTGCCTCCGCCGTGGCCTCTCCACAGACCACGCCGGCCCTCCTCCTCCTCCTCCTCCTCCTCGTCCTCCTCCAGGCTCATAATTAGCTCAGGTTCTTACAGTGAAGAGTACCCCAGCGTTCGGTGACAGTTCCACTCGTACCTGCGTTTTTAATGAGCGATGTGCTTTGGCGTCTTAACTTCCCCGGCTTTAATCTTCTCCCGCTGCACCGTCGGCTTCCCAGGTTTGTAGTGTTTTGGTGGAGAGTCCTCGCAGTCTTATTTCCAGTCGTCGTAGCTAAATAAACTGTATTTTTTTTTTTTTCTGTTTTTTTGTTTGTTTGTCTCAGAACAGGTCTTTGTGCGCCACAGAAAATGACTCGTAACTCACCATTTTGAGGTTTACAGATGCTTTTAAAAATGTCCCTCACTACATTAAACGTCTAAGCGCTGATTTCTATTTAACGTTGTTTTTTCTAATTATTATTATAATGTTGAAACTGACTAGACTCAAATCTGTTTACCTTAAACGAACTGTTACATGTTAAACTGAGTTGCGTGAATACAGCATCTGTTGACTTCTTTGAGATGTTCCACAGTATGGCATTAAACATATCCATCTTCTTTATCTGTTTTTTTTTGTGTGTGTGGCATTTGTATACTGTATTTTTCAGACTATAAGTTGCACGTTTTTCATGGTTTGTGTGTTTCCTGTGACTTATTCTCCGGTGCGACTTATATATTAAAGTGTTTGAGTGAAGTGTGGAGAGGTTCTAGTCTTGTGTGTGAGTATCTGCTGCTCCTGTTCCTCCTGCACCACTGTCACTTGGCTCTACTGCGCATGTCTCCTGCAGAAAGAGCCTCTGTTCCTGTCTGTATCATGTCAGTCGATCGCACCGTTACTTCTGCACCACTGAACAATTTAACATTTAAAGGGCCCGTCTCATGCAAAATCAACTTTTCAGAGCTTTCTACCTTCTAAGAGTGATGTGTGGGCCTTGTATTTGTCGCCGAAGTGGTTTTTAGATTGATTCGGCGTTTTTTTTTTTTACAAATTGCAACGTATTTCTGCCGCCCTCCCACGTGACGACGAACTAAAGCTGCTACAACGATGACGCGGCAGATACACCTATGACGCGTTTGACGTAGCAGAAAGTGCTTCAGACTCGCCCCCGTCCCCCGCCTCCTCCAGTGAACACGATATAATAAGTTTATCTACTAGTGTTTATTAATACTTTACCAATCAGTAATGTTCAGCTGATGTGGACGCGGTGCTTGAGCTTCGTGCTCCTCAAAGTCCTCGTCCGATTCCGGGTCCAACACATGCGGCTGAACGCGCTGTATCTCCATGATGAATAAAAGTTTATTCCTGTCGCTATCAGGGTGCACGTCTGTCTCCCCCTCCCTCCCTGAGATGGCGGAGGAAGGGCGGCTCACTCAGAGCCTACGTCACGTTTGGAGGGCGGAGCCTGTGCTTTCTCAGGACGGGCGGGGGGAGGAGCAATAGTCGGACTTTCATAGTTCCTGGTCTGTGACTGTCTCCAAGAAATCAGTAAGATTTCAGAACTATTGTGTAATGGATGTTCCAAAACCCAAACTGTGCTTGTTAATGTGCAGAAGATACAATGTGAAAAGAGTTATTTTACATGAGATGGGCCATTTAAACAAACTTATAAAGACAACTGAGAAGATTTTACACAAATGCCCCCAAAATGAAAATCGTATTTTGCAGATTACAAGCTGCAAGTCGTGAAATCTGCAGCTGAAAGAAAGTTTGGAGTGAGAGAGAAACTTGTGACACCGGGAGGATGCATCATGAAACTTTCCTGAAGTCACTGGATGGATGGACAAAGCCTGGACTTCAGTGACACCGAAACCATCCTGTCGGGATTCAGAAAGACCCGAATAATTCTAACTGGAACTGATGCTGAGTCTGACGACAGCGACACAGAAGAGGAAGCGTCGCTCTGTTTACCTCCGGAGGTCGAGGACGAGTTGTTCAGAAGTGACACCGAGGATGAAGAATTGAATGGATTTAGTGATTTGGAGTGAGATGAAGAGTTTGTTAAACTTGTTCTGTTCTGTTGTTTATGTTATAGTTTATCTGAAGAACTGTTCATATGTGACGTTAACAGTCTGTTGTTCTCTCTTCTATTGTTTTTACTACAACTTGACTTTCAACAGGAAATGTCGGCTCCGGTCTTTATATATGACTTATATATGTTTTTTTTTTCTTCATTATGCATTTTTTGGCCGGTGCGACTTATACATCGGAATTACGGTACTTGTACACAGTGTGGCAATATTGTGTAACCACAAGGCCCCAATATAGTAAAAATAAATAAATAAATAAATAAAATATACATGAAAAAAAAAAAAAAAGTATCCAGCTTCATGTAAGTGACATCAGGCCAGATCTGTGTAGAGGCGAGCCCACTCACAGTACGAATTCATGCGTTTCAAGGGGAGTTTCTGAGCAGTAAAAACACTCAGAAACTCCCCTTAAGACAGATGAGTTAATGCCATACTGTGGAACATTCTGGGCAAAGTAATAAAATCCCCATGTGACGAGGTGATGGACCCACACCTTTTTAAAGAGAGGAGCTTTGGAGATTTCTAACATGTCAGAACCTCTCATCAAAAACATGTCTGAAGAGGTTTTAGAGTCACCCAGGCATGTTTGAGTCATCTAGAGATCTTTCCTGGGCCCTATTCAAACCCTCTTTACTTTTAGCTGTAAGATTCTGTACGAGACTCCGCCCACAAGTCTACCTCCCCCATGCCCCCACACGACAATTCTCCATCAACACACAAAAACACGATAAAAAACGTTAATACTCCGTCTTTAAACGAGCCATTTTCAAATTCGCTAATGTTTTATTCACACAAATCGGGGTGTGTTTTTTTTGACTAAAGATAATATTTCTTATAATAATATTCAGATGATATTATGGCAATCCATCAGAAACATGTCAAAACGAGCCTGTAAATGTCTTAAGATTCATGTGTCACACAGAAAAGCAGAAACACCACCGAGTTTTCGGAAAATTACACTGCAATTTTTATTTTTAAAGGGCCCATATTACTCTGTTTTCTATGTTATAATGTTGTTTCCTCATCACAAACACGCCCGGAGTTTTGTTTGTGGTAACACTTTATAATAACTACACCTTATTTAGCCTTAATAAAGCGTGAACAAAGACTTAATTAATAATGATTTACTAATAATGCAATGCAATGATCATTCAGGCAGCTGTTATCTGTTATTTAAGTCTTTCTGAGAGCTTTTTTAGAGTGAAGATTAATTATGTTTATTAAGCATTTGTTAAGGTTGGTCAAATTCCAGAGAAACGATAATTCAGTATTAGTAAATCATTCTCTCATGGCTTAGTTATAATTAATAAATGCTCAAATTTGTACTTAAATATACATTTACAAATGCAAACACAAATGGTTAGTTCATGAGTAATTAAGTAAGAAATACTTATGAGTAACTGTTTACAGCACAGGCGAATTAAGTTCAAGTTAAGTGCTAATTCAGGTAGTAATTAAGTAGTTACTAAGCGTGAATCATTATTAATTAAGTCTTTGTTCATTATTAATTAAGTTTTTGTTCATGCTTTATTAAGGGTAAATAAGGTGTAGTTATTAAAAAGTGTTACCGTGTTGTTTTTTTTTGTTTGATTCACACATTTAACACACAAACCCTGCAAATTTACACTGAGTTCTTCTCTCAAACTGAAATGTGACGTCATGCGGTAATACAGGACGTGCTCCACTGTGTGTTTAAACTCAATAATTTAGTTTAGTTTATTTGTTTAGTGAGACAGGGACAGTGCACACATCTACAGTAACCATAACATGAGACATGCGCCAGTGTTAATTTAATGTTATGGTTCATAAAACCAAACATACCGTATTTTTTGGATTGTAATAATGTTGAATTCTCTCCACTGTATATATATATATATATATATATATATATATATATATATATATATATATATATATATATATATATATATATATATATATATATATATATATATATATATATATATATATATATATATATGTATATATTGAATAATAATTTATTTAATGCAGCTTTGACACATTTGTTTACGTTTACGTTTTTGTTACGTCCTGGTTTAGTCCCGGTTCAGTCCTGGTTTAGTCATGGTTTAGTCCTGTTTTAGTCCTGTTTCAGACCTGGGTTAGTCCTGATGCAGTCCTGGTTTAGACCTGGTTTAGACCTGATTTAGATCTGGTTTAGTCCTGGTTTAGACCCGTTTTAGTCCTGTTTTAGTCCTGGTTTAGACCTGGATTAGATCTGGTTTAGTCCTGGTGTAGACCTGTTTTAGTCCTGGTTTAGTCCTATTTTAAACCTGGTGTAGTCCTGTTTAAGTCCTTTTTTAGTCCTGTTTTAGTCCCGGTTCAGTCCTGGTTTAGATCTGTTTTAGTCCTGGTTTAGTCTTGGTTTAATCCTGGTTTAGTCCAGGTTTAGACCTGGTTTAGACCAATTTTAATCCTGTTTTAGATCTGTTTTAGTCCTAGTTTAGATTTGGTTTAGTCTTGTTTTAGTCCTGGTTTAGACCTGGTTTAGACCCGTTTTAATCCTGTTTTAGTCCTAGTTTAGATTTGGTTTAGTCTTGTTTTAGTCCTGGTTTAGACCTGGTTTAGTCCTAGTTTAGATTTGGTTTAGTTTTGTTTTAGTCCTGGTTTAGTCCTGATTTAGTCCTGTTTTAGTCCTGGTTCTTGTGTTATAGTCTATGATTTATGTTCTGTGGGTGATTATAAACAGCATTAATGTTAATAACGTGATTCCGCATCAAAAACATCAAATATTACAGATTTATGATATTTTAAAACTCTTTGTAAAGTGGATTATTTTATGGAGCCTATTTTGTTTGATATTGTTTGACTGAAACGTAGCGGCGGATTCTCAAAACAAAATAATACCTGTGTAATATACGATTCTCGCTGATGACAGGTAATTTAGCTTGAAATAAGAACATTTGCTGAAACCTGCCGGAAACACAAGGCGCATTACCTGGATCTAAAATATTTGTTTTGACAATATGCTAAACAACTATCGCCGTGTAACTCCCGAGGTGATAAGAATCCCACCGTGAGCCTGATAAAAGCAACGGATAAACTCTGAGACGAGGGTTTGGGGGAATCTGAAGGTCACAAAGCTGCACTGTCTCTGTCAGGACGGGGGTTCACTGACGGATTTTTCGGACGATAAGGCGCACGTAAAAATCCTTTAATTTTCTCAAAAATCGACAGTGTGCCTTATAATCCGAGTAACGTGTTATAAAAGTAACAATTTACTGTAACGTGTTGCTTTTTCTTGTAACGCAGTAATGTTGTGGCTTTACAGGGAAAAAAATTGAATATTTTACACTGTACAAATGTCATTAACGCGTCACAATGCTTTTTTAACCTGGACTGAAGTGGTGGGTTTTTCATTTTTCTTCATACAAATCAGCGAAATTCACAGCAATATCAGCAGCGGTGAAACGGCATCGTTACGGTTCCGAGTGTCGGGACGGGCCTGGAGGTGCGCCCGCGTAGACCGTCAGGTGACCGCGGGCGAAAGCACCGACGCAGAACTCCCCGCTCCACGGGGCGAAGAGCAGCCGACGCCTGATCGAGCTTTGAGAACGCACTGCTCCACGGGCTCAAGGTTCTCTCAGGAGCGGAACTAGAGTCCAAGTCCTAGTCTAAGATTAGTCCTGGTTTAGTCCTGCTTTAGACCTAGTTTAAGTTGAGTAAAACTTACAACTGTAATGAAATAAACTCTACAGGTTTGAATCTAATCCAGGCGCCGCCCAGAGGTTTGGTGTAGTTATGACGGCGCTCGATGGAGGATTTATGCAGGTTGATGTCAAACTTTTTTGAAAACAATGCTGTGTGCACGATGTTATTTTGGAAAACGAAGGGAGAGATTCATTTCTCAACATACAGGACTATGTGTAAATGTAGCCTATAACCTGCATCGTATAGATCACAGGTGTCAAACATACGGCCCGGGGGCCAGATCCGGCCCTCCAAGACCTTTAATCTGGCCCTCGGCTGATTTTCTACTAAAATATTTTAATTATATTTTCTATTAAAATCTTGTTAATTTTCTGTGGTGTTTATCACAGCAGCGTCTCCAGTGTCTCTGTACGTGGCCCCTCCCACCAGAGCAGCACAAATGAAGACTTGTCTCTTTCCAAACGCTCTTAAAGGACGATCGTTTTGACTGTTGACCGTGACACCCTCATCAGAAAAATGTCCAACATGAGAAAAGTGGAGCTGAGAGCAGGATTTTACAAGAAAAATGGATTTATTCCTATTTACATACAAGTTCATGTTAAAACATTGTGTTGAAATTACATTGTTCTTAAAGTTTCAGGTTGTTCATAATATTATAATATTTTGTAAAAAAAATAAATAAATAAGAGTTCATCAATTAAAAAAGATTTCTGTCATAGATTTGTGTTTCTCTGCACAAATATTTGAACTTATTGTTATTTTTGGGGTTTATCTAACATGAGTTTTCTGATCCGGCCCCTTGGGGATCAAAGTCGATTGGATACGGTCCCCGGACCAAAATGAGTTTGACACCCCTGGTTTAGATAAATATATATTTACATTTTTATTCATCTTATTTTCTTATATACTTACTTACTAAGAATCACAAATTAGTGTTTGTAATAAAGATTGAATTGAATCTGCTTAAAATAACCACTATCCAACCACTATGAAAATTAATTCATCATAATTTCCATAAATACAAGATTTAAAATTCATCATTATCTTCTAAAAATACTCAAGTTCATTGTCATCAAAATGCTACAAAATGTACAATTATCAAATTCATAAGTATCATTATCCTCTAAAACAGGGGTCCGCAACCCCCAGGCCGGGGACCGGAACCAGACCATGAGTCCTTTAGTACTGTCCTTTGGTGCGAACTCCACCTCCCATACGCCGCGTGGACTGTCCCACCTCCCCTTAAACAGGTAAAAAAACATGTCTAAAACTGGTCTAAAACACGTCTAAAAGAGGCCTAAAAACATGTCTAAAACACATCTAAAAACAGGTCTAAAAACAGGACTACAACAGGTCTAAAACAGTCTAAAACATCTAAAGAGGTCTAAAAACATGTCTAAAACACATCTAAAACAGGACTAAAAACAGGACTAAAACAGATCTAACACAGGTCTAAAACTGGTCTAAAAACAGGTCTAAACCAGGTATAAAAACAGGTCTAAACCAGGTCTAAACTAGGTCTAAAAACAGGTCTAAAACCAGGACTAAACCAGGTATAAAAACAGGTCTAAAACAGGTCTAAAAGAGGTCTAAAAAGAGGTCTAAAAACAGGACTAAAACAGGTCTAAAACAGGTCTAACAACAGGTCTAAAACCAGGACTAAAGCAGGTATAAAAACAGGTCTAAAAATAGGACTAAAACAGGTCTAAAACACATCTAAAAACAGATCTAAAAACAGGTTTAAAAACAGGACTAAAACAGGTCTAAAACACGTCTATAAACAGGTCTAAAACAATTCTTCAGTAACATTTCCATCATTAGTCCAACACAAAACATTCCATCTGTAACATGTTTTTTGTGTGACGCTCCTTTAACGTCCCCGATATCGCTCACCGCTCATCAGCACTTTCGGATTTCAGATCCATTTCACAACCCGAAGAGAAGCGTGTCTCAAAACTGTGTCCGTCGTCGGCGTCTCTGTGTTTAAACTATGGATCCTTCACCAACGGAAAACACATCGACTGGTCCCGCTCTCCTCTCGGGAATTACCCCCGCGCGCGAAAAAAGCCGCTGCAATTACTGTCATAAACGCACACTTTGATTTGTGAGCCAAAATGAGCTTTCCGAGGCATTAGGGCCCTCCCATACGCCGCGTGGACCGTTCCCCCCTCCCCTTAAACAGGTCAAAAAACAGGTCTAAAACAGGTCTAAAACACGTCTAAAAGAGGTCTAGACCAGGTATAAAAACAGGTCTAAACCAGGTATAAACTAGGTCTAAAAACAGGTCTAAAATAGATCTAAAAACAGGTCTAAACTAGGTCTAAAAACAGGTCTAAACCAGGTATCTAAACTAGGTCTAAACCAGGTCTAAAAACAGGTTTTAAACCAGGTATAAAAAACAGGACTAAACCAGGTCTAAATCCAGGACTAAACCAGGTATAAAAACAGGTTTAAACCAGGTATAAAAACAGGTCTAAACCAGGTATAAAAACAGGTTTAAACCAGGTATAAAAACAGGACTAAACCAGGTCTAAACTAGGTCTATAAAAACAGGTCTAAAAACAGGCCTAAACTAGGTCTAAAAACAGGTCTAAAACAGGTCTAAAAACAGGTCTAAACTAGGTCTAAAAACAGGTCAAAACCAGGTCTAAACTAGGTCTAAAAACAGGTCTTAAATAGGTCTAAAACCAGGACTAAACCAGGTATAAAAACAGGTCTAAACCAGGTATAAAAACAGGTCTAAACTAGGTCTAAAAACAGGTCTAAACTAGGTCTAAAAACAGGTCTTAAATAGGTCTAAAACCAGGACTAAACCAGGTCTAAATCCAGGTCTAAACCAGGTCTAAAAACAGGTCTAAAACAGGTCTAAAAACAGGTCTAAACAGGTAGGTCTAAAACAGGTCTTGGTCTAAAAGGTCTAAAAACCAGGTCTAAAACCAGGACTAAACCAGGTATAAAGACAGGTTTAAACCAGGTATAAAAATAGGTTTAAACCAGGTATAAAAACAGGACTAAACCAGGTCTAAACTAGGTCTAAAAACAGGTCTAAAAACAGGCCTAAACTAGGTCTAAAAACAGGTCTTAAATAGGTCTAAAACAAGGACTAAACCAGGTCTAAAACCAGGACTAAACCAGGTATAAAAACAGGTCTAAAGCAGGTATAAAAACAGGTCTAAAGGTATAAAAACAGGTCTAAAACAGGATAAAACAGGATTAGTCAGAACTTAACCATGTCACCGAACAGCCCACGGCGCCTCTTCCCCCCAACTCCCTCCGGTCCGTCGTCGGCGTCCCCTCCTCCGTCTCCGTGTTTAAACTATGGATCCTTCACCGACGGAAAACACATCGACTGGTCCCGTTCTCCTCTCGGGAATTACCCCCACGCGCGAAAAAAGCCGCTGCAATTACTGTCATAAACGCACACTTTGATTTGTGAGCCAAAATGAGCTTTCCGAGGCATTAGGGCCCCGGCACACACGTGAAATAATTGCCTTCTATTAAAAACGTCCATAAATCTGCCCGGTATTGATTAGCTGCTACGCTAATGGACAGCATTGTCTAAGGGGCCGGACAAATAACGAATGTACGCTTTTGTTGGCGAGCTAATTGGGCGCAAAGAGGGTTCAAGATCTTTAGCGTAGCCACGTCAAAGCCGCCCTGGAAGCCGGGTCACCGTGTAGCTGTCTTACGCTTCACCTCATTCATTATTTTAAACTAAATTGGACATTTTCCTAAATCGATGGCGCCAAATCTGGTGTGTCGTGGCGTCCTGGAAGCCTCGAAAGCGCTGGAGTGGTGGTATCGGAAATTTGACAGGCGTACTTAGTCTGGGGCCGTCCGAAGGGGATCTTATGCATAAACAAACCCGACGGAATCAATGCGGCGTGCACAAAACGGCGGCGTCACCTCTCTATCATCCCCAACAGTTATGCGATGGTGGGAAGGCGGCGAGGCGAGGCGAGGCGAGGGGGGAAGGAGTCTCTCGGGGTGGTGATAAAACAATAACAATAAAATCTCACTTTGTGGTCATTCCAATCATGAAAAATGACAATTCGTATTAGAGGGACGATGATTCATTTCAAGTCTCGGTGTTTCCTGTAAAGTGAATTCAAAATCTGAATTTGAAGTTGTTTTCTTTGTCAATTAAGGCGAGTAAAGTGGACAAAAGTGTACTCAAGACTTCAAAATAATACTCAAGTAGAAGTTTAACCCTTCAAGACAATCTGTCTGTCATTCGTTCATTAGTTTTTCAAAATTAAACCAAAAATAAGAAAATGAAAAAACAATGTTTTTTGCATTATTTGTCTCCAAAATCAAAATGAAAAAACAGATAAAGGCGGTTTCCCGTTTCCGTGACTTAAACTGCGATGCCGGACTTTTGTGCCACATACGGATTGAACCAGGTTCAACCAGACCAGAACCAGACCGGGACTAAACCCAGGCCTGAGACCGGGACTGAGACCAGGAACAGACCAAGACTGAGCCCAGGACCAGGACCAGGACTGCAACCGAGACTGAGCCCGCACCTGAGACCGGGACCAGAGCAGAACTGAGACCGGGACTGAGACCAGGACTGAGGCTGGGACCAGACCAGGACCAGGCCGTGATTGAGACTGGGACTATGACCAGGGCTGAGACCGAGACTGAGGCCAGGACCAGACCAGAACAGAGACCAGGACTGAGACCGGGACTGAGACTGGAACCAGACCGGGAATGAGGCCGGGACCAGACCGAGACCAGACCAGAACTGAAAACGGTTTAGTCTTGGTTTAGTCCTGGTTTAGTCCATATGCGGCGCAAAAGTCCGGCATCGCAGTTTAAGTCACAGGAAACAGGAAACAGCCATTGTCGTTTTTTTTCAATTATTCATTAAAACAAAATCGGAAACTGAAAAAACAAATCGTTATTCATTAGTGTGAACTTTAAACGCCCCAAAAGTTTCCCACATGCACACTGAAGGACACGACGACGTCACACACAACGGAAGTCGCCTAAACTCTGGGCTTCTGTCCCAAAATCCGGTTCAGTTCTTGGTAAAATGTTCAGGTTACACGTCCACGGTCGCTTCGTTTGTTTGAGTCTTTATCCTCCTTGTATTTTTCTCGCAGGCTTTTAATTTTTCGTTGACATTGGAACCAGGACCGTCTGTAGTCTCGCTCGGACATTTCTTTGGCCATTGACGAGACTCTGAGCCTGACTTGTAGGTGGGATGAATGTGACCTGACCGTTCGGACTGAAGCGGCGTGTCTGGTGTGTCGTGGCGTCCTGGAAGCCTCGAAAGCGCTGGAGTGTGGTGGTATCGGAAATTTGACAGGCGTACTTAGTCTGGGGCC
Source organism: Boleophthalmus pectinirostris (assembly GCF_026225935.1). Classification (NCBI taxonomy): domain Eukaryota; kingdom Metazoa; phylum Chordata; class Actinopteri; order Gobiiformes; family Gobiidae; genus Boleophthalmus; species Boleophthalmus pectinirostris. Next base: position 5,027,938 of record NW_026571299.1, on the reverse strand, counting down.
GTCCGAAGGGGATCTTATGCATAAACAAACCCGACGGAATCAATGCGGCGTGCACAAAACGGCGGCGTCACCTCTCTATCATCCCCAACAGTTATGCGATGGTGGGAAGGCGGCGAGGCGAGGCGAGGCGAGGGGGGGAAGGAGTCTCTCGGGGTGGTGATAAAACAATAACAATAAAATCTCACTTTGTGGTCATTCCAATCATGAAAAATGACAATTCGTATTAGAGGGACGATGATTCATTTAAAGTCTCGGTGTTTCCTGTAAAGTGAATTCAAAATCTGAATTTGAAGTTGTTTTCTTTGTCAATTAAGGCGAGTAAAGTGGACAAAAGTGTACTCAAGACTTCAAAATAATACTCAAGTAGAAGTTTAACCCTTCAAGACAATCTGTGTGTCATTCGTTCATTAGTTTTTCAAAATTAAACCAAAAATAAGAAAATTAAAAAACAATGTTTTTTTCATTATTTGTCTCCAAAATCAAAATGAAAAAACAGATAAAGGCGGTTTCCCGTTTCCGTGACTTAAACTGCGATGCAGGACTTTTGTGCCACATACGGATTGAACCAGGTTCAACCAGACCAGAACCAGACCTAGACTAAACCCAGGCCTGAGACCGGGACTGAGACCAGGACCAGGACTGCAACCGAGACTGAGCCCGCACCTGAGACCGGGACCAGAGCAGAACTGAGACCGGGACTGAGACCAGGACTGAGGCTGGGACCAGACCAGGACCAGGCCGTGATTGAGACTGGGACTATGACCAGGGCTGAGACCGAGACTGAGGCCAGGACCAGACCAGAACTGAGACCAGGACTGAGACCGGGACTGAGACTGGGAACCAGACCGGGAATGAGGCCGGGACCAGACCGAGACCAGACCAGAACTGAAAACGGTTTAGTCCTGGTTTAGTCCTGGTTTAGTCCATATGCGGCACAAAAGTCCGGCATCGCAGTTTAAGTCACAGAAACAGGAAACAGCCATTGTCGTTTTTTTTCAATTATTCATTAAAACAAAATCGGAAACTGAAAAAACAAATCGTTATTCATTAGTGTGAACTTTAAATGCCCCAAAAGTTTCCCACATGCACACTGAAGGACACGACGACGTCACACACAACGGAAGTCGCCTAAACTCTGGGCTTCTGTCCCAAAATCCGGTCCAGTTCTTGGTAAAATGTTCAGGTTACACGTCCACGGTCGCTTCGTTTGTTTGAGTCTTTATCCTCCTTGAATTTTTCTCGCAGGCTTTTAATTTTTCGTTGACATTGGAACCAGGACCGTCTGTAGTCTCGCTCGGACATTTCTTTGGCCATTGACGAGACTCTGAGCCTGACTTGTAGGTGGGATGAATGTGACCTGACCGTTCGGACTGAAGTGGCGTGTCTGGTGTGTCGTGGCGTCCTGGAAACCTCGAAAGCGCTGGAGTGTGGTGGTATCGGAAATTTGACAGGCGTACTTAGTCTGGGGCCGTCCGAAGGGGATCTTATGCATAAACAAACCCGACGGGATCAGTGCGGCGTGCACAAAACGGCGGCGTCAAGTTGGGTTAATGGAAAATAAGAAAAAACACATGATATGTACAATGGAATGTATATGTTGTAATATTCTTAATAAAAAATGAATGATAAAAAAAAAAAAAATCAAAAACTGAAAAAACAAATTGTTATTCGTTAGTGTGAACTTTAAACGCCCAAAAGTGTCCCACATGAGCACTGGACGTCACACAACGACGTCACACGCAGTGAAGTCGCCTAAACGCTGGGCTTGTCCTTCAAAATCAGGTGCAGTTCTTGGTAAAGTAAGTAAGTCTTTATTTATACAGCACTTTTCACAGACATTTTCTGTCCCCAAAGACACTTTACAGAACATTATTCAGCATTATTCATTCACTCTACACCTGGTGATGGTAAACTACTGTTGTAGCCACAGCTGCCCAATGGTCCCTCCGACCACCACCATCACTCACGCACTCACCGCTTTCATACAAGGCAATGTGCGTGAAGTGTCTTGCCTAAGGACACAATGATTGAACTGATTGTATTTAACTGACCTTGACTATCAGCTGTTCTTGGAGACCTGGAGCATGTTTTTTGTTGATGGGGGAAACCGGAGGAAAACCATCCAGACACGGGGAGAAACATGCAAACTCCACACAGAAAGGCCCGGGGAACTCAGGGTTCAAACCCAGAACCTTCTTGCTGTGAGGCATGAGTGCTATCCCACTCAGCCACCGCGCCCACAGTGAACAGGTTACATGTCCACGGCCGCTTCTTTTGTTTGAATCTTTATCCTCCTTGTATTTGGTTGACACTGGAGCCAGGACTGTCTGTAGCTGCGCTCGGACATTTCTTTGGCAAACATTTACAAAAAAACGCCCGGTTCCGATAAGCTGCCTCCAATTTGGCTTGAATACAGCAATCCACCCAAATATTAATAAACTTGCTAAACTCACTTTCCCACCTATGGTCTCACCTATGGTCATGACTCTGGGTAGTGACCGAAAGGACGAGATCGCGGATACAAGCGCTTGAAATGAGTTTCCTCCGCAGGGTGGCTGTCTCCCTTAGAGACAGGGTGAGGAGCTCAGTCACACGGGAGGAGCTCGGAGTAGAGCCGCTGCTCCTCCACGTCGAGAGGAGCCAGTTGAGGTGGCTCGGGCATCTGTTCCGGATGCCTCCTGGGCGCCTCCCTCGGGAGGTGTTCCGGGCATGTCCCACCGGGAGGAGGCCCCGGGGAAGACCCAGGACACGCTGGAGGGACTATGTCTCTCGGCTGGCCTGGGAACACCTCGGGGTCCCCCCGGAGGAGCTGGAGGACGTGTCTGGGGTGAAGGAAGTCTGGGAGGCCCTGCTTAGGCTGCTGCCCCCGTGACCCGGCCCCGGATAAGTGGACGAAAATGGATGGATGGAACTCACTTTCCCTCCATTGACACTGTCAGCTTAAGTTGACAAGATGCCGCTATGAATAAAATGCCTGATTTTGCCAAATACAGTGTCAAATTTTATTCAAAAACCAGGTCTAAACCAGGACTAAACCAGGTCTGAACCAGGACTAAGATGTCAAAATGGAACATTTTAGGGAAAAACATCTGGCGGCTAAAGGTCTAACGAAACTCCGAGCCTGACGTGTAGGTGGGATGAATGTGACCTGACCGTCCAAAGATCAGAGATGTATCATGTATTCAGACTGTCATTAAAAGATCAGATACAGGTCACATGGAGTCCAAAAAATCAGATTTGGGTCACTTCAGGCTGCAGTCTGAACGTAACCTAAAAAAGTCACTTAAACGAGCCTCTTGACTGAACCTCTCCTGCACTTTGCTATTTTCCGCAACAAAAAACCACCACAAAAAACAATCGAGGAATTATACTCAATTTAGAGAGAAGTTATAAGAAGTTCTCGTCTTTATTTATTGAGCAGCCCTGAGAGGACATTTGATTTATTGTCTTAAACTGTAATAATAATAATGCATTAGTCGCATATAGAGCAGTTTTCCAGACACTTAAAGTCGGGTGAAAAATGGAGGCATTAGTCATACACAATCAGCGTTGGTAAATTACTTCTGTTGCCGAGGAAATGAGTCACAAATCATTCACTCAAAGTATTTTTCCTACTAAGTAACGTCTTGCCTAAGGACACAACGACAGTATTTACTCGAGCCACGGCCGCCGGCACCTCGTGTTCCCGGCGTTTTCCCGTGGAAGTGCTCACCAGACTCGGGGTTTTTTAGCTTCTCATTCATCCCCGACGACTTCACCACAACAACAACAACGGCTCAGTGCGTTTCTCAGTGGACCAGAGGATACTGTGTCCTTGGGCAAGACACTTCGCTCTTTGGTAAAGGATCATTCTGTCTTCAGTTATAAACGTAGAATTAGTGATTCTTTTAGTCAGACAGGAGAGTTTGTTTACATGTTTCCTGACGTTTTCCTCGGAAGCGTCATGAGATGGTGTTTTATTTTATTATTTTTATTGATTTGGTTTATTTATGAGACAGGGAAAGCGCTCAATATACATTAAAGGTTGTATAGAGGATTTTCCAAGGAACGAGAAATCCAGCGACTGTTTGTCCTTTTTTAAATGTTGCGCATGTGTGAAACCATCCCCCTCCCGCCTCCTCCTTACGCCAGAAACAGGTTTGTTTACAGCCGGTGCTGCACATGACTTGTAAACAACTAACTACAGTGTTGGTTTAGGCAAGACGGTTTAGAAGTGAGGAGCGGGGGAGCGGGTGTGCGGACATTTTTCAGTTCCTTCTCGAGCAGGAGAAGAGCGGAGCAGGGAGAGGGAGAGGAGAGAGGAGAGGAGAGCGGGTGCGGAGCGGAGATTCCGTGCCCGGAGAAGTGAGGAGCAGGGGAAGAGCGAAACGGACAGCGGGGAGAGGAGCAGGAAAGGGGTGCAGAGAAGTGTTGCGCGGAGATTCCGTGCGAATGAACTAGCTACAACACACAGCAGCAAGTGGACTCTTTCTTTGCCTTGAAAATTACGTTTTCAAGACATAGGATATCGCTTTCGTCCTGAAAAACGTTTGAAAAAACGTTTTCATAATAAGCAGAAGTTTCCTGTCCAGGAGTAAATTTGTGGACCAGTGCGTCAGTCTTTAGACCCTTTGTCTACTTCAGTCGCGCCATCGCTGGAATGAATCTTCAAGAATCACCTTAGTTTGGCTTCGCTGCTTTTCCCCTTGTCTTCTTCTTTCAGCGACCTCAAAAACAGACTTTCTTTTGCGGTGAACTGTCCTTGGATTCTTGTTGCCATTGCAACAAACTTTGTGCGAACTGCGGGGAAGATATAGGTCAAAAAAAAGCCGCTAAGAACTGTTGCGTTGGTGGAGTAAACAGCGTCTGTGCGTCTTGCGTCTGTGGACTGCGTGACAGTCGTACGTAAACCACGTACCGGCGGCGCAGGCAAGTCAGTTACACTAGAAACGTAGGGAGATTGATTGACAGCCTGTCAACTAACAGATAACGAGGCAGTGTCGTTATCTATTGGCAAATGTTTAGCCCCACCACGTCCAGAGTTGATGAATTTTTATTCTCTTTTTTTTGGTCATCATAATTACAAGGCTACTGCACTTCTATAATCTATCATTGACAACAAAAAAATCCTCCATACAACCTTTAACTTTAACAGGAGAGATGCATTTTGCTGGGGGGAGTGTGACTATGTTCCCTCATTTCTACGTTCTTTTTTTTTTTTTTCCTTTTTTCTTTCAAAAATTAGATCCTATGTTCCCGCATTTCTTCGCAAATCTCACTTTGTGGTCAAATGACAATTCGTATTAGACGGCCGATGATGCATTTTCAAGTTTCGTTTTGTCTCGGTGTTTCCTGTAAAGTGAATTTGAAATCTGAATTTGAAGTTTTCTCTGCCAGTAAAAGCGAGTAGAGTGGACAGAAGTGTACTCAATACTTGAAAATAATACTCAAATAGAAGTTTAACCCTTCCAGACAATCTGTGTGTCATTCGTTTATTTGTTTTTTAATATAAAACCAAAAATAAGAAAACAAACAAACAAACAAAAATTCTATATTTGTCTCCAAAACCAAAATGAAAAAACAGATAACGACCGTTTCACGTTTCCGTGTCTTAAACTGTGATGCCGGAACTGAACCAGGACTGAACCAGACTGGAACCAGACTGGGACCAGACCAAGACTGAGCCCAGGATCAAGACTGGGACTGAGACCAGGACCATGAAATGGTTTAGTCCTGATTCAGTCCATATGCGTGAAGCTGGACTAGGATCCAGAGACCAGAAGGACGGACCAGACTGATATTTCCTTTATCATCAATTTGCATCAGTTTTAATCCACATTTCTCCCAAATTTAGTCGCCAATCACACCCAATCTGCGAACACAGGGCCCGGGGAACATCAGGCTGACGGTCTCCTCCGACACAAGGTTGAGCGACAAACACTTACACCGAAATTAAACTCACCTCCATGAGTTGGTGCAATTTAGACGCAGAACACAATTCCCTTTCTAGGATTCTTTAATGAACAGTTCACATTCAAACAGTCTATGTTATTAGGTTATTTTTTTCAGACCAAGAGTTTGTTTTCATACTTGACCATTTCAACTGTGTCCGGTCAAAAAGTCTGAATAAGCAAAATATTTCACTATTTATTCAGTTCACTTAAAACTGTAAAAGCCTTTAGTATTTTTCAACCTTTTATGTGCTGGGAACAAGCAATCTGTAAGTGACTGCTGTCCTTTTTAAATAAGAAAAAATCTTATAAATAAGGAAACATAGGACTGTGGAAATATAGGACCTCGTTTTCAAAATGTTTGAGTGGAAAAAAATAAAATAAATCTTAGAAATGAGGATACAAAGGGCTGTGGGAACATTGTGCGGACTTCATGCCGGGTTGTAGCACTACAGCACATTTTCCCGGGTGTTTTTAAGGTTTAATGGGGGAAACCGGAGTGTCCAGATGAAACTCACCCAGACACAGGGAGAACATGCAGACTCCACACAGAAGAGGATCGAATCCGGAACCTTCTTGCTGTTAGACACTCAGCCACCGTGCCGCTCTTTATAATCCGGTTTTAGTCCTGTTTTAGTCTTAGTCCTGTTTTAGTCCTGATTCAGTCCTGGTTTAGACCTGGTTAAGTCTGGGTTTAGACCTGGTTTAGTCCTGGTTCAGTCCTGATCTAATGCTGGTTTCAACCTGGTTAAATCCTGGTTAAGTGCTGGTTTAGGCCTGGTTTAAACCTAGTTAAGTCCTGGTTAAAACCTGATTTAGACCTGGTCCAGTCCTGGTGTAGTCCTGGTTAAGTCCTTGTTCAGCCCTGGTTTAATCCTGGTTTAGACCTGGTTTAGTCCTGGTTTAGACCTGGTTTAATCCTGGTTTAACCCTGGTTTAGACCTGGTCCAATCCTGGTTTAGCCCTGGTTTAGACCAGGTTTAGACCTGGTCCAGTCCTGGTGTAGTCCTGGAGATCGTCTTTCCGGTTGTGGCATGTTTATATTTATAATCCACTAATGACACGGCATAGGGTCAGTCCTGGTTCAGTCCTGGTTTAGTCCTGGTTTAGTCCTGGTTTAGTCCTTAGTGTGGTGCTGTTCTGCGCAGGTACTGGTCTCCAAAAATGCAGGACTCTGGTCTGGTCTGGTCTGGTCCGCAGCCGTTTTCTGTCAATAACTGAACTCGTACTATTTTTAACTCCTGACTCTGTGTCTTATTATCCGTACTGTCCTTTTCACTCTGATGTCGACTTTCCTTTAATTACCGACAAAACTCTGGCAACTTCTCGCAGACACACCGACTGCATTTATTTTATTTTTTATTAGTTTTTTTTTGTTTTGTTTTGTTTTTTTTTTCCCCACACACAGACCGCAGATACATTGTGGGATGCGAGCGAGCTTATATCCGAGCACCGGTTGCCGAGGTCACCGGGGTCGTTGCATTATTGCTAATTGGCGAATGGGGCCGGGCACAAATGGGACATAAGCGGCGCAGTACGAAGCGCTTGTAGGTGGAGCAGAGGAAGAGAAAGCGTATCATTACTGACCTTTCACGGCTCCGCTATTAAATGTGTACAAAAAAACAGACGAAAATATGACTTCAGCCGAGCGCGGGGGGCGTTTCGGTGCATCCGTGTGGGTAGGAAACCGGCGAAACCCGCACACGCGCCGGCTGTTCCCGGCGTACGGCGCGACGGCGAGGTGAGGGGAGATGGAGGAGGCTGATGCATTAGTAAAGGTCAGGCAGAATATGACGAACATGACGGGTCTCTTCATGTAATAATGTCCTCAGATGTACTTGGTGATGTGGTAAAATCGACGGCGTTTGGAGCTAACCGGAGGCACTGCTCTGTCTGAACTTACTCAAGTTTAAACGTTAAAGGTCCGATGTTATGTAAAATAGACTCTTGTGAGCTTTAAGCCGTGATAAAATGATGTTGCCTCCTCAAAACCAGAGCTGGAGTTGTGTTTTGTTTCATTCACACGTTTGAGTAACTCTTTCTTATTTGTCTGTCTACATCTTCACTTCCAGTGGCTCCAGGCCGTGAGAGCACTGAGCATGTGCAGTAGTGTCTTTTTTCCCGCGGTCAGTGTTGGGGAGTAACAGATTAAATGTACCAGATTTATGTATGTTACTGTATTCAGTTACAGTTACTTGGTTGAAATAAATGGATTACACAGAGGTATTTTCCTGTTTTCACATTTTGGGCTGTATCCCCCCCCTTTTTTTTTTTTTTTTTTCGGTAATTCGACTCATTGACGGACTCTAAACAAGGACTAAAATCAAGTCTAAACCCAGGTTCAAACCAGGTATAAACCAGGTCTAAACCCAGGTCCAAAACAGGTCTAAACCAGGACTAAACCAGGTGTCAAACAGGATTTAACAGGACTAAATCATGCTGTGCAGACCGTGTTTCCTCCTCTTCTATCAATGAGTGTGTATACATGCACATCAGTGTCCCGGTTATTATCCATATCCCGGTTCTGTCAGTATTCGTGTTACTGCGTTTACATGAGCACTGAGAAACCGGGACACTCATATCCGCGTGTACATGATCAAATGGAGTATCCCGGTTTCTTGACATAATCTTACAAATGCGCAGGCGCAAAAAATGAACTTAAATCAATTTCATAAACCAGGAAAAATACAAACCGTGAGCTCCTTTAGCATAAGAAGCTAAGGAGCTACGAGATCTCCCACAATCCACTGTGCAGATTCTTCATTAAAATCTTCTGCATAAATAAACTCAACTTTACAACATATAAACCATAAACACTATAGACACATCAGCCCGTTTGATCAGATAATTCAGCTGTGATCACATTTGTTTATGTTTTACAGAAACGAAACTTAAGACCGTTTGGCTAATTAGCATAAACTGTTAGCGGCGATAAAAAACAACTCGCTCCTTGCGCCGCTGATGTGATCAGTTTCTTTTGGACTAAATGACACGACTCTGTGGATTATGTGTGTTATTTCTGTGACAGAAGAGGTGCTGATGATGGTAAGTGTGTTCTGTGTGTGTGTGTGTATAGGAGATAGTTCATGTTTTAGCTTTTCAGCATCACACGAGTGCAGGTTGTACGATGTGCAGGTTTAGCGCAGCTCTTTATTTTTACAGTCATTTCACTCGTTTGGTCACTTTATTTATGTTGGTCAATTTATTTATGTCACTACTGTTGTGGTGAAAGGCTGGAAAGTGTCTTTTGGACACATGTGACTCAACTTTATGTTGCAGTAACCGGGATACTGCGTTTACATGCCACAAGTATCCCGGTTACTATCGGAATAAACCAGCTACAGTAACCCGGTTTCTAATAACCAGGATACTGCCATAACCGGGTTACTGCGTTTACATGCACCATCAAGAAACCGGGATACTCAAAAAACCCGATCATAACCGGGTTATTGATGTGCATGTAAACACACTCAATAATATTTTTAATTTGGTTAAATAAAGTCTGGGCTTTTTAATTTTCTTTTAGCAGATAAAACATCTTATGTTACGATGTCCTGGTCCTTTGCTTCTCTACAGCAAATCAAGTAATCCCAAGTATTCAGATTACATTACTCACTTTAAGTAATTTAATGGATTCAGTTACAAACTACATTTTGGGATCAGTAATCTGTAGGGGAATACATTTTAAAAGTAACCTTCCCAACACTGCATACCAGGACATTCCATACAAAGCAAAAACATCTCCATGGAGACCAGAAAAAAGTTACACAGTGCACTTCTAACATCTTCAAACTCTCGCTCGTTCTCCGTCACTCTTCGTTCTTAATCTCGGCGCCTTCACACTGAATCCACGTCTTTACCCTTAACCGCTCTGAACGCGATCACATTACATCACGTTACATTAAATCAATAACGGGCTCCTCTTGGCGTTGGCGAGCGTCTGCCCGGTTCCTCGCGGCCATTTTCATATTTAATGGCGCGTTCGGGGTGCGCCTGTCTCCTCGCGTCTCTTTTGCCGCGACTTCGATCCCCTCCCGGGCCCTGGTTTTAGCGTCTCTGCTGCGATCAAATCCGCTCCGAAATAAAACCGGAGATGATGTTTTGCTGATAAATGCGCCGCGTGTCACTACGGGTCGGTCCACCAGTCAGTTCGAGAGGACATTTTGGAGATTACGCCGGGTCCGTGGGGGGGGGCGGAAACGCTCTGGAAGATACATCGGTCGCGAATTAGAGACCTTAATGTGTTGGTAGTGCTTCGTACCCGGAGGAATTGGAATCAGCGTTGGTTAGAACATGTCAAAAATTAGGTCATGTTTAGTCTCCTCGTTCGGATGAGACGCTTTCAAAAGTTCGGGTAAAGTACAAACCGGAGAAGCTTCTAGATAAATCCTGGTTAGAAATAATGTAAGCAGCCATTAGTAGATGGAGCTGCAAGATGTAATGACTTAAAAGGCCCGTGTTGCGCCGTTTTCTGATCTTCCTTATCATGCCGTTTCCTCGTAAAATCATTCACACGTTTAACTCTGCGTATTTAGTTCTGCTCTCAAAAAGAAAAACACTCTGTTCCACCTTGTGATGTCATGTAAACTCCATACGCCTTCGCTAGAATCAATTTCAGCCCTGGAAACTCAGATCTTTACTGAGCTAAAGGTATAAAAAGTAGACATTCATGACATCATTAGGTGGAACGGAGCATTTTGAGCTTTGGAGATGTTGGTAGATTAATAATAAAGAGTTACTCAAACGTGTGAATGAAACAAAACACGACTACAGGTCTGTTTTTGAGGAGGAAACATTATAACATGACTTAGGCTACGTTTATATAATGACGGTCTGAACAGAAGATGCAAAAGTGGCTTCACGTCTTTTTAGTCCAAGGTTAGGTGAGCGTTTTCGGGAGGAAATCTGCGTGCATGTGGTGATGCAAAAGTGTGTGGGACGTGCATGCTAGGTTTCTGTGTATGTGACATAAAGGCGTACGTGACCTGAGCAGATCTGACCAGAGTTTTGTGTCTTGGACAGTGTCGACGGAAACAGTACGGGGGAGTGTATTCAACTTTTCCACTCTGGAGCCCCAAAAACACCGTCACCATCTAAATCACGGGTGTCAAACATCCGGCCCGGGGGCCAGATCCGGCCCTCCAAGACCTTTAATCTGGCCCTCGGCTGATTTACTACAAAAATATTTTAATTATATTTTCTATTAAAATATTGTTAATTTTCTGTGGTGTTTATCACAGCAGCGTCTCCAGCGTCTCTGTACGTGGCCCCTCCCACCAGAGCAGCACAAATGAAGACTTGTCTCTTTCCAAACGCTCTTAAAGGACGATCGTTTTGACTGTTGACCGTGACACCCTCATCAGAAAAATGTCCAACATGAGAAAAGTGGAGCCGAGTGCAGGATTTTACAAGAAAAACAGACCTATTCCTATTTGCAAACAAGTTAAAACATTGCGTTGAAATTGCATTTTTCTTTAAGTTTCAGGTTGTTCCATAATATTATAATATTTTGTAAAAGAAAGAGTTCATCAATTAAAAAAGATTTCTGTAATAGATTTGTGTTTCTCTGCACAAATATTTGAACTTATTGTTATTTTTGGGGTTTATATGACATGAGTTTTGGATACGGACCCCCGGACCAAAATGAGTTTGACACCCCTGATCTAAATGAAAGGCACTTCCTATAAAATATTTGATCAGATTCTTGTGTAAACAGGGCTTAAGTTCACAGGAGTCAATTTTGCGTAATATTCAGTTCAGTTCAATTCAAGTTTTAATTAATGAATTAATCATTTCATTTATACAGCACCTTTCAAGACACCCAAAGCTCTTTACAGTTCATTATTCAGTCACTCCACACTCAGTGATGTAAGATACGACTGCAGCCACAGCTGCCCTGGGGCAGACTGTCAGAAGCAAGGCTGCCAATCTGCGCCATCGGCCCCTCCGACCACCACCATCACTCACACACACACATTCATATTAGGCAATGTGGGCGGCAGTAGCTCAGTTGGTAGAGCAATTCGCCCACTGATCTGAAGGTTGACGGTTCGATTCCAGCTCTCGACAAAAACATCACAGGTTGAGTGGTCAGATCCATGACCCACAGGTTGGCTGGTGTGATTCCAGCTCCCACAGATGAATGCTGTTGTTGTGTCCTTGGGCAAGACATTTAATCCACATTGCCCACAGTGTCTGTGTGCACTGGTGTGTGAATGTGTGAGTGGTTCCATTGTTGTAAAACCCTTTGAGTGCCTTGAAGGTGGAAAAGTGCTATAGAAAAATGTGACCATTTACCAAGTGTCTTGCCTAAGGACACAACAACACTTTTTTCCACTGGCGCCTCCTGTGGCTCCTGGAATTCCCAGTGTCTCCCTTCCAAGACCTGACCAGACCTGACCTGCTGAACTTCTGAGATCTGACGGGATCAGACTTTGACAAACCGGTGTGACCACAGTTTATTTATAAAGCACATTTAAAACTGACCAAAGTGCTTCATCTAAAAATCAACAAAAACATATACATACAACACAATACATGTGAAAACTACAATAAAACACCAAGATAACCTGACTAGTTAGTATTAAAAATATAACCTGCTATAAATATAGAATCTACTCAAATTCAAAAAACAAACAAACAAACCAATGTGTGGAGATGTTGTGAGGGGTTAGTGCTCTGGAACATTTCGATAAGACACAGAACCGAAAGACCCTGCACCAGAAAGGTTACTCAGTGCCCCTTTAAAGGTCACTTTCTGGAGGTGGCAGGTCACCGTGGAAATAGATAAAATCACAATCACACTTAGGAACATTCTAGATGGAGATACAGTGTACTAGTTCTATACAAGTGTCTGTGGTAAATGATCGCATATTTATTCAGCGCTTTTCCACCTTATTTTCACCTTTTCCACCTTAGTTATTTAGCTTTTTTAGTTCTTAAATCTTTCTATTCTGACTGTAATAATTCACACTCTTGTCAACACATTTAAAAAGGAAAAAAAAGAGCATTTCTACGACTCTTATATAAATATTCGTATATAAGTACAGTTTAGTTTAAATTTCATATAAATTGCAAAAATCTAAGCTCTAATTTGGTTTAAAGAAATGACTTGGAATTCACTTGGATTCATGGGTCAGTGACTCTAGACTCGACTTGGACTTGCCTCTTTTTGACTTGGGACCTGACTCGGACTTGAGGTTAAAGACTTGACACTTGCAAAACAACAACTCGGTCCCACGTCTGGCTCAGGATCATTCGAAAACCATTCAGCAAAGTTTGATTTCTGTTCTGTCAATGGGATTTTTTTTAGCATCGAAAAATCAGTATCTAGTTTTTTTTTTTTTTTTTTTTAGTATCGATGAGTATTTGATTTTCAACTCAGGTCGATGTTGTGTAGAAGAACAGGAGGAGGATTAGCGTCGCTCTCCTTGTTAGTGCGATTGTCAAACACGATTTCAAATACTGCCGGCGAGAGTGGATTTCCTCTGAGCTCTTCTGCTTTTTTATTTATTTTTCTGCCTATCTTTGTCTCTGGTATCGACCGCTTTAAAACAGTCAACAGCCCATTGACAGTGTGTCGGGGGCTGTCGGCCAATCACGGCGCAGCGTGTGATCCATCTTATCAGCGCGGCGGCGGCGGCGGCGGCGGCGGCGGGCTCTATCTCGCACTCCGAGGCAGGAAGTGCAGGTTAAAAGCCAGGGCTCATATTTCCTGTTCTGTCGCCCAATCGATACCAATCTTGTCTCGACTTTAAACGGCTTCATAGACACAGCCCGCGGAGAGAGAGAGAGAGAGAGAGAGAGAGAGGGAGGAAGAGAGGAGAGAGGGGGAGGGATAGAGAAGTGTTTTTGTACTCTGGAACATCATTTATCTGGTATCTACTATCTGCAGTGAAATCTAGTCTTAGTAAGTCCACACTTGTCACACTGTGGACTTGAAATCGGTGCTTTTAAACAGGCGGGTGGGGGCCGTGTTGGGTTCTTTTTGCAGGTTTTCGCGTCCGTGCAGCTTCGCGTAAATGTAAATCGTCAAAAAAGATCATGTGATAGCAACAAGGGGGAGGTCAGGATTACTTTGGTAAACTGTGATCATTGCTGAGTGTTGGATTTGAAAATTGAAACTGGGTCCGGTCAAGCAGAAGTAAACAACAAGGCCAAAAATTCAAGTTAATGCATCTGATATAAAAATGTATTGAACAGATACATATGTACTCTAGTTTATGAAACTGTTGACCTTTTTTCTGTACCATTTTTGGTTCTAAAGTTCCATCCGTTTTAAACAGACCATGTATGAAACATGGAACAAAAATTATTTCCCAAATTTCAAAGACCTGAAAATCATGTAAATAAATGGATGTATTTCATCATATCTTGTGTTATTCCATCTTTGAACTGTTGATGAAGGTACATGATTTTTCCAAAAAAATTTATTTAAAATCATAAAAAATTTGCTTGGAAGGACTGACATATAAGTATTTGGAAGAAAAAAGTTGACAAATGATGTAAAATCCTGCACCTTCTACTTGTTTGCACAATTTTCCCTCCGTTACTTTTCCTCTGTTACTTTTCCCTTCCGTTACCATGACCTTTCTTCAATAAAAAAATCTCATGAGTCAAAAAGTAAGAGGTTTTTCAACCTAATCTTGTACCATATGGTAGAAAACTATATGAAGCAAATATTCAAACCAGTTTGTTAAGGATATGTAAGTGAGAACCAAGAGTTATCACTGTTTGGATTTATTGCCCAAAAAGTGCTGCATATTTCATTCCCTCCGTTACCGACATGAGTTTTTAATTTTTTTGTCAACAACTTGAAAGAATATCACAGGTTTAACTTGACCCTGTTGGAGTGTAACTCTTTCCTACATTCTGATACTTTACTTATTTCAATAGTTCCTCTAGTTTCTGAATAAGAGACATTTGAATGTCAAAAATCTGCCCCTGTTTCCCTCCGTTACCAGCAATGGACCCAACTGGCAACTAGGGATGGTCCCGATCAGATTTTTTTGCACCCGAGTCCGAGTCTGAGTCATTTCATTTGGAGTATCTGCCGAGTCCTGATCTGATACTATAAAAATTATAAAATGAACCAAGAGCAAAGAATAAGATCCAGGATGTGTGCGGGGATCAGATTGTGTTGATTTGAATGTGTAGTATTTGACTGAAATTGTGAAAAATCTAATGTCCAAAACTTGAATTTTATTAACTTTTCTAACCATGAACCATCATTGTTAAAAATCTTGACTTTTACCTCAGTCTGGTCTTGGAATATGTGTAACTTAGGAAACTTAATGAACTGGACAAAACAAGAACCAGACCAGAACCAGATCAGACCTGAGACTCTGCACAATCTACACTTTGTATATTTGATATTATATGTTTGCATGTGGATTATATTTGAAACATTTAGGCTCGTCTATGAAATCCAAATAATACAAAAACGTACCAAATAAAAATGAGATGACAGAAGCTCCACAGTCTTTCTCCCCCGCACCAACACCACATCCACAGACCCACCACAGAGCGCGCACCACAGCATCGCTCCCACCGCTCAATAGACGCTTCACGCCGCTGTTCCCACCCTTCCCGCCAAAAGCGCCAACTCCGCTGCGCAACATGCAAACAAACAGCGCCGTGCGACGACACCATCGGAGACACTGTAGGTGTGAACACAGGCCACAGAACCACAGGTAACAGCGTCAGAGCACGACACGGCCCAAAAGTCCCAGCGTAAGTGTGTCGCTAGTACAACAGGTGCTGAGACAGACAGTTGCTGCCTCAGTAAAAAAAAAAAAAAAAAAAAAAAACTATTTGTGTGCTGTGTATATTATATATATATATATATATATATATATATATATATATATATATATATATATATATATATATATATATATACATACATATATTATTTATCCGATACCTGATCGGACCTTAACGGCCGAGTCCGGATCAAGTCTGCAGTCCACATCGGATCGGGACAATCCTACTGGCAACACAAATGAGACTCGTGACGCTCATTCTGCTTTATGATTGATACTATAAGGCTGTGTTCAGACTGCAGCCTGAAGTGACCCAAATCTGATTTTTTGGCCCCTATGTTCCTGTATCTGATCTTTTAATGACAGTCTGAACGACACAGATCCGATTTTTTCAAATGTGACCCAGGACACTTGGATCTGTGCTCCTGAAACTGATACATATCTGATCTTTTGACATGTGACTTCAGTCTGAACGGTCAAAGTGCATTCATCCACCTACACGTTATCAACAAGACACAAACGTCACTATTCTGCACTGAAGTCGGTGAAAATTGTTAATGAACTCCGTGTCACTGAAGTGAAGCACATCACCACTCACCACTCTTGGCTCCGTCTCCACATCCACACGTTCCTTTCAACGGACGTCGCTGCCGCTGTCCCACAAAACACCACGACCAAAAACCTCGTCCTTCTCCTTCTCAATCTCCTCCTTAAAACAAGTAAGTTGTTCATGTTCTGGCTCCGGTACGAGAGGAACTTTAAAATCTCCAGGTGCTCGATGCTGCGTCCATGTTTGGACAACTTCTGTAAACACAGAGACGCTCGCTGCGGTTGACGTCGTCGTGTCTCCAGTGTCACATGTGGGACACTTTTGGGCCGTTTAATGTTCACACTGGAGTCACATACAAGTCACATTTAATTGTAAATGTGAACGACCTCGCAAAAACATTGTATTTCACAAAAAAATTCGGAATTGAGCGTTAAGCCCTGCAGTCTGAACGCAGCCTTAGTCGCTCCGGAGAATAAGTCGCACCAGCCACAAAATGCATAATGAAGAAGCGGCACAATGAGAATGAAAGAATGTAAGGATTTTTTGTTTTTCGTTTACGGTCGTACAAACTAAGAATGTTAACGATAAAGTTAACATTATTATTATTATTATTAAAAGTTTATCGTTTTGTGATCGTGTGAAATAAACTGCAATGAGAATTTTAAAAAAAAATTTAAAAAAATGTAAGGACAGTTTGTTTTCGCTTATGGTCGTGCAAACTAATATTAACATTAGCGAAGGCACAAAGGTTTATCGTTTTTCATCGTACAAAATAAAAGTTAATGTTAAAGAAGAGCGTGTGTTAACATTCCAGACCAAACAGTGACCAAAACAGAAAAGTTACACAGTGCAGCTTTAAGTAAATCAGCTCTTTTACGAGGGCTGCTTAAAGGGAGATGGACTGTGGTAAACGACGTGCAGGTCTGAAACGCCAGTCCCTAAACGCTGCGCTCTGATTGGTCGACCGCTCTTAGCGCGCTGCCGATGAGACGGTCGATGGGAGAGGAAGAGGAGGAAGAAGAGGAGGACGAGGAAGAGGAGGAGGAGGAGGAGGAGGGGTTCTATTGACGATAAAGAGCTCCACGGAAATCCACTCTCCTCCTCGCACAAACACACACGAAAACATGTTTGTGCAAAGCGCCGTTGCGAAGATCCACTAACTATTTAAAGGTTCACTATGTAATATTTTTGGTTAGGGGTCCGTCACCTTCTCGTTTCTATGGATACGTCATTGCTCTGCCTGGAATGTTCCACAGCGTGACATTAAACAGCTCGACTTTACGTTCATTCAGTTACGCGGGAGCTTAAAAACGCCTCGAAAAACTGACATTCTGCCTGAAAACGGAGATGCTACTGCTGGAATGTTTCGCAGTGTGGCATTAAACCTTTCTGTCTTCACGGAGACCAAGCCGGACCGGAGTTACAGGTCAGATCTGTGGAGAGGCGACCCCGCTCACAGCCAGAACTCCGACAGTGAAATAAAAAGTCGAAGTAGTGGGACGCTTGAAAAGTAATGTTTATGCCGCTACTCCAACAATTAGACGTCAGTGTCAGAACAGCAGCATAGAACCGAAAACGTTTAAGGTGGAATTGTTTAACTCGTTCCCCCTTGGACGCCGACTAGGAACAACCCAGACATATGTGCAGTGTCGGGGAGTAACAGATGTAATCAGAGTACAAATTATGAGTAACTGTATTCAGTTACAGTTACTGTTTCTTGAAACTTTCTACTACTACTACTACTTTCTTGAAATAAATGGATTACATGGCAGTATTTTCTGGGACTAAATCAGGATTGAACCAGGACAAAAACCAGGTCTAAATCAGGACTAAACCAGGACTAAAACCAGGTCTAAACCAAGACTAAAACCAGGTCTAAACCAGGACTAAAACCAGGTCTAAACCAGATCTAAACCAGGTCTAAACCAGGACTAAACCAGGACTAAAACCAGGTCTAAACCAAGACTAAAACCAGGTCTAAACTAGATCTAAACCAGGTCTATACCAGGACTAAATCCAGGACTAAAACCAGGTCTGAATCAGGACTAAACCAGGACTAAAACCAGGTCTAAACCAGGACTAAAACCAGGTCTAAACCAGGACTAAAACCAGGTCTAAACCAGGACTAAAACCAGGTCTAAACCAGATCTAAACCAGGTCTAAACCAGGACTAAAACCAGGTCTAAACCAGGACTAAACCAGGACTAAACCAGGACTAAAACCAGGTCTAAACCAGGACTAAACCAGGTCTAAACCAGGACTAAAACCAGGTCTAAACCAGGACTAAAACCAGGTCTAAACCAGGACTAAAACCAGGTCTAAACCAGGTCTAAACCAGGTCTAAACCAGGTCTAAACCAGGTCTAAACCAGGTCTAAACCAGGACTAAAACCAGGTCTGAATCAGGACTAAACCAGGACTTAAACCAGGTCTAAACCAGGACTAAAACCAGGTCTAAACCAGGACTAAAACCAGGTCTAAACCAGGACTAAAACCAGGTCTAAACCAGGTCTAAACCAGATCTAAACCAGGTCTAAAACAGGTTTAAACTAGATCTAAACCAAGTCTAAAACAGGACTAAAACAGGATTTAACAGGACTAAAACATGCCGCATGGACCATGTCTCCTCCTTTTCTATCAATAATATTTTTAATATGTTTAAATAAAGTCTGGGCTTTTTATTGTTTTTTAGCAGACAAAACATCTTACATGAGTCTTTGCTGCTCTAAAGAAAATCAAGTAATCCAAAGTATTCAAATTACATTACTCACCTTAAGTAACTTAATGGATTCAGTTACAAACTACATTTTGGGGTAATGTAATCTGTAATCTGTAGGGGATTACATTTTAAAAGTCACCTTCCCAACACTGACTATATGACTAAAGCCGCCCATAGAGCATAACTGTATAAAAGAAAGAGTGATTATAAATGATTTTCACACTCATGAACTTAATTGTAACACAGACATATTTGTATCTCTGGAAACTTTAGACTCTGAACTCTTCATTTCTGGATGTTTAAATGTGATTCAACTCATTTACAGGTTTATAACAACTCACTGAAAATGAGAGTTTACCTGCTCAGGTGCAAAATTGAAAACAAAAAAAAACTACATTCAGCATCTGATATCTGCATGTTCTGAGCACTATATTCATAAAAAAAAAATTAGGAATATATTTGTCAAAGTATTTAAACAGATTTATACAGTAGAGCCAAGTGTGCACCTGTTTTTACCTGTTGTTCACCTGTGTGGACCTAATTCAGTTTTTCCATTAACTTATTCAACTCATTTATCTTATTATAATATAATAATATAATAATAAACTCTTCCTCGTCAGTGTGTGTCCAGTATTTGTCATCTTGGCAACTTTCTCGTGTGCAGAGCTCCACATAAGTGTTTGTTTCTGTAGTGATTCTCTCATACATCGCATCTTGGAAAAAAAAGACTGAAATATTTCAAAGGACTCGTCTGAGCAACATCCAGATTTCAGGGCAATTTTGGTTCATAATCGAGTATAAAGTCGCTGATAGTTTGTTTGGATATCGCAGGACTCCACACAGACGCATCACCGACATTCTCATCTTCTTAAGTTTCACTCTCTGAAAGTTCGTCTCTATCATTGTTTTCCACTTTGTAATCAACTTCATCATCACTTTGAAATCTACAAAAGTCACTTTCTCTAAAATTATCCATAAAATACAGACGCTCCTCATTATTTCTAAAACTGTGCGCCGCGATCTTTCCATCGCTCGTGTTTCATGTTGTGTTTTTTTCCAGAAGCTACAATCGTCACTACTTCGATTAACTTTGAAAAAAATCTGCGAAAACGTATCCTTGAATCCTATTGGTCAGTCTAGTGTGGGTTGTAGTGGCCCCGACCTATCGCAGACTCTGTTTACATGTGAAAAACCGAGTCGTCAAATCACGTCTTTAGTGAAACATCGGAGGAGTTAAACACGTCAATAAGAAAACAAGGGAAGTCGTCAATGTCGTCTTCATGGGGGAAAGAGTTAAAGGTTGTATGGAGGATTTTTTTTTTGTTTCAAACTGTCAGTCAAAGATTAAAATACCATTACAGAGACGCAGCAGCTTTGTAATTATGATGACCAAAAAAACTATGGACGTGTTGAGGCCAGATAAACATCAGCCAATAGAAAACGAGGCTCCCTCATTTTCTATTGGCTGTTAGGTTGTCAATCAAACTCCCTAGTATAACTGACTCGTCAGAGCGCGGGGATTACGTGGTTTACGCAGCGGTTCTTAGAGGCTTTTTCGAACTGTCGCTTCCTCACATTTCGCACAAAGTTTGTCGCGACGGCGGACGAGAATCCACGACCGGTTCGCCGCAAAAGAAAGTCCGTTTTTGAGGTCGCTGAAAGAAGAAGAGAAGAGGAAAAGGAGCGAAGCCAAACTGAGGTGATTCTTGGAGATCTCGTCCAGCGATGGCGCAACCGAAGAAGACGAAGGGTCTAAAAACTGATGCGTCGGTCGCTGAATTACTTCTAGACAGGAAACTTCAACAGTGATTCTGAATGCGCACAAGGACTGTCACTGTATTTCTCTTCCTTTAAAAAAATCCTCTATACAACCTTTAATGTCATACTGTGGAACATTTGAAGCACAACAGTGACTGACCCCGACCGAAAAAAACCCTAAATAAATAAAGCAGAAAAACAAAAGAGAGGCCATGCCCCGCTCTGATTGGCTAACAGGAGGTGTGAGCGCTCGGCCGGCCTCAGAGCCGTGTGTTTTTCCGCTTTGATTCACTATCGATTGGAGATGGACCGCTCCGTCAGAGGAAAGGGCTCAGAGGGAGGTGTACTTGGATGGAGGGATAACAGAGGAGGAGGTAATGCCTTAAATAATGTGATGGAGTTTTAGTGCCCAGAGTGTCCGAGTGAATTAAAGGAGCTTTGGCAAATACAGTGTTCTGGTCCCAGTGTGTAATTAATCACACTTTAATTGTTGTTGCGATCATTTAAAAGGCCTATATCACACAGCACTGACTTTTGTGAGGGTTTAGTCGTGTTCTAATGTTGTTACCTCATCGAAAACAGACCAAAAAATCTCTTGTGACCCACATGACGGTCTATGCTACTAACATAACATATTGAAGGCTACGTTCAGACTGCAGGGCTTAACGCTCAATTTGGATTTTTTGTGTGAAATCCGATGTTTTTGCGAGGTCGTTCACATTTCCAATTAAATGTGACTTGTATGTGACTCCAGTGTGAACATTAAACGGCCCAAAAGTGTCCCACATGTGACACTGGAGACACGACGACGTCAACCGCAGCGAGCGTCTCTGTGTTTACAGAAGTTGTCCAAACATGGACGTGAGCATCGAGCACCTGGAGATTTTAAAGTTCCTCTCGTACCGGAGCCAGAACATGAACAACTTACTTGTTTTAAGGAGGAGATTGAGAAGGAGAAGGACGAGGTTTTTGGTCGTGGTGTTTTGTGGGACAGCAGCAGCGACGTCCGTTGAAAGGAACGTGTGGATGTGGAGACGGAGCCAAGAGTGGTGAGTGGTGATGTGCTTCACTTCAGTGACATGGAGTTCATTAACAATTTTCGTACGACGAGAAGTTTCTGTACATTTGTGTCTTGTTGATAACGTGTAGGTGGATGAATGCACTTTGGCCGTTCAGACTGAAGTCACATGTCAAAAGATCAGATATGTATCAGTTTCAGGAGCACATATCCAAGTGTCCTGGGTCACATTTTGGGTCGTTTAATGTTCACACTGGAGTCACATACAAGTCACATTTAATTGGAAATGTGAACGACCTCGCAAAAACATCGGATTTCACAAAAAAATCCAAACTGAGCGTTAAGCCCTGCAGTCTGAATGGAGCCCAAGTGTCCTGCGTCACATTTGAAAAAGTCGGATCTGTGTCGTTCAGACTTTAAAAGATCACATACAGGTCACATAGGGGCCAAAAAATCGGATTTGGGTCACTTCAGGCTGCAGTGTGATCGTAGCCTAAACCATGGTAGAAATTTTAAACAAATACTGATTTTACCGTCTTTAAAAAACGACTGTGGCACTTGGCGCTTTCCCGTCAAAATACTGACCAGACCGGGCCCTGCGGATTCTGAGACCAGATCGGGGCCTTCTCATTGTGGGATTCATTACAGAAATGTTCATGTGTCAAGTTTTCACATTTTTTCTTCTTATTACATTTGTCTGACGGAATAACACCTTTTTTAAATATGATCCAGGCGACCTCAAGTGACAGTTTAAGAAGAAAAGTTCAGAAAGAAGTTCAGTACCCAGAAACACCTTAGACTTAGACTTGTAAGGAGTATTATCTGTCGCATAAGGGCAGTTATACAGTTGTAGGGAGTATTATCTGTTGCATAAGTCTGAGTTATACAGTTGTAGGGAGTATTATCTGTTACAAAAGGGCAAGTTATACAGTTGTAGGGAGTATTATCTGTTACAAAAGGGCAAGTTATACAGTTGTAGGGAGTATTATCTGTTACATAAGGTTGAGTTGTTGTACAGTTGTAGGGAGTATTATCTGTTACATAAGGTTGAGTTGTTGTACAGTTGTAGGGAGTATTATCTGTTACATAAGGGCGAGTTATACAGTTGTAGGGAGTATTATCTGTTACATAAGGTTGAGTTGTTGTACAGTTGTAGGGAGTATTATCTGTTACATAAGGTTGAGTTGTTGTACAGTTGTAGGGAGTATTATCTGTTACAAAAGGGTGAGTTATACAGTTGTAGGGAGTATTATCTGTTGCATAAGTCTGAGTTATAAAGTTGTAGGGAGTATTATCTGTCACATAAGGGCGAGTTATACAGTTGTGGGAGTTTCTGTTACAAGTTGTTGTACAGTTGTAGGGAGTATTATCTGTTACAAAAGGGCGAGTTATACAGTTGTAGGGAGTATTATCTGTTACATAAGGCTGAGTTGTTGCTTTAGTTCTGTACTTTTCTTTTTTTAATCTTACATGAGTCATTTTGTTCTTCTGCTTCAATAAAATTTGACACAATGGTTTTCATTCTTGAGTTTATGTATAAAAATATTCTTTCGTTTTATACACAGCCCACAGAACAAGTTTCATATTGATTTCTCTAAATGTACGACTTTTTACCACAGATACCTCCAGTATCTGTAGTAAATCCTCTGTCCTTCAACCTGGCATATATATATAAAAAAAAAAAAAAAAACGATAAAATAATGACCATAGGTGAGGGGAGGAATGAAGATCGACCGGTAAATGGAGAACTTTGTCTCTGGACTCAGCTCCTCTTCACCACAACCGTCCGATACAGCGACCGCATCACTGCCGACGCTGCACCTGTCCACCTGTCAATCACACGCCTCGTCCTCTCCTCACTCGTGGCCACAAACCGTCAAAGTCTGATCCCGTCAGATCTCAGAGGCTCAGCAGGTCCGGGTCTGGTCAGGACTTGGATGGGAGACATTGAGTGTGTTTACATGCACATCAATAACCCGGTTATTATCCATATCCCGATTCTGTCAGTGTTCGTGTTACTGTGTTTACATGAGCACTGAGAAACCGGGAAACTCATATCAGCGTGTACATGATCAAATGGAGTATCCCGGTTTCTTGACATAATCTTACAAATGCGCGGGTGCAAAAATGAACTTAAATCAATTTCATAAACCAGGAAAAATACAAACCGTGAGCTCCTTTAGCATAAGAAGCTAAGGAGCTACGAGATCTCCCACAATCCACTGTGCAGATTCTTCATTAAAATCTTCTGCATAAATAAACTCAACTTTACAACATATAAACCATAAACACTATAGACACATCAGCCCGTTTGATCAGATCATTCAGCTCTGATCACATTTGTTTACGTTTTACAGAAACGAAACTTAAGACCGTTTGGCTAATTAGCATAAACTGTTAGCGGCGATAAAAACAACTCGCTCCTTGCGCCGCTGATGTGATCAGTTTCTTTTGGACTAAATGACACGACTCTGTGGATTATGTGTGTTATTTCTGTGACAGAAGAGGTGCTGATGATGGTGAGTCTGTTCTGTGCATGTATAGAGTATAGGAGATAGTTCATGTTTTAGCTTTTCAGCGTCACACGAGTGCAGGTCGTACGAGTGCAGGTCGTACGTGTGCAGGTTTAGCGCAGCTCTTTATTTTACAGTCATTTCACTCGTTTGGTCACTTTATTTATGTTGGTCAATTTATTTATGTCACTACTGTTGTGGTGAAAGGCTGGAAAGTGTCTTTTGGACGCATGCGACTCAACTTTATGTTGCAGTAACCGGGATACTGCGTTTACATGCCACAAGTATCCCGGTTACTATCGGAATAAACCAGCTACAGTAACTCGGTTTCTAATAACCGAGATACTGAAACCAGGTTACTGCGTTTACATGCACCATGAAGAAACCGGGATACTCAAAAAACCCGATCATAACCGGGTTATTGATGTGCATGTATACGCACTCACTGTTGTCGTTGTGTCCTTAGGCAAGACACTTCACCCACATTGCCTGGTATGAAAGGGGTGTGTGCAAGAGTGTTGGTGGTGGTCGGAGGGACCGATGGTGCAGATTGGCAGCAGCACTTCCGTCAGTCTGTCCCAGGGCATATGTGGCTACAACAGTAGTTTCCCACCACTGGGTGTGGAGTGAAAGAATAATGAACTGTAAAGTGTCTTTGTGACAAATGTCTGTGAAAAGTACTATAGAAATCAAATACTTATTTATTTGTGAACAAGACCCCGCGATACTTGAACTCCTCCACGGAGACAGGGACTCTCCACCCACCTGGAGAAGGCAGGACACCTTTTTGGTCAAGATCCATGGCCTCATGACCGAAAGGACAAGACTGTAGATGCAAGTGGTCAAAATGAGCTTCCTCCACAGGGTGTCTGGGCGCTAACCAGGCTGCGCCACCTAGTGCCTCCGCTCAATTTCATTTCTCTCCAGCGACGAGGTCAGAACCCAGAATACACTAAAAAACCTTTGTAAAAAAGTGTGAGTTTGGGCACCAGCCAATCAGCGAAGACTCATACATCAGACAGCTCAACAGATCAAGGATTTAAAGTCAGAACAAATAGAATGTTTGGTGAATTTTATCAAAGGGAAAGACGTAATTGTTCTTCT
The DNA here is from genome assembly GCF_026225935.1 of Boleophthalmus pectinirostris. Taxonomy (NCBI): domain Eukaryota; kingdom Metazoa; phylum Chordata; class Actinopteri; order Gobiiformes; family Gobiidae; genus Boleophthalmus; species Boleophthalmus pectinirostris. The sequence goes on along the minus strand of NW_026571299.1, from coordinate 5,002,583 downwards.
TCCTACGGGATTTGGGAAAAGCTTAATATACCGTATTTCCCGCACTATTAGTCGCTCTGGATTATAAGGCGCACTGTCACTAAGTGGTCTGTTTTTGAACTTTTTTCACAAATAAACTTTAAAGGAAACACAACAGTGTGATGGGTGAGTGGTTTTGTTTGTTTGTTCGTTCACGGTGACTCTGGGCTTTGTTCAGTTGTGGCGTGTAGGGAGGGTGTGTCTGGGACCAGCGGATTGTCAGCGTGTTCGCAGTGACTCAGTTGTTCAGTCGTGTCTAGAAGCGACACGTTGCGCTCGCTTTTTCGGTTCGTTCCTCTGTTCCGTTCCTCGTCGGCGTGGAGTGATGAGTGTGTCTGTGGGTGTTTTTCGCTGTGCGGTCGCTGTCTGCTCCGTGTGTGTTTGCCTGTTCTGTGGGTGGTGCGGCTTTGTAGTTTACTGAAGTCGTGCTGGGACACCCGAGTGGATTCGTGTGTGGGGCGCTCTGGATTGTGGGGCGCACAGTCGTTAGGCTTAAAGGTTGTATGGAGGATTTTTTTTTTGTTTCAAATTGTCAATGAAAGTTTAAAACACCATTACAGAGACGCAGCAGCCTTGTAATTATGATGACCAAAAAAAAAAGAAAGAAAATCTATCAACTGTGGACGTGTTGAGGCCAGATAAACATCACCCAATAGAAAACGAGGCTGCCTCATTTTCTATTGGCTGTCAGGTTGTCAATCAAACTCCCTACGTATGCAGCGGGTCTTAGAGGCTTTTTCTAATTGTGGCTCTCTCGCAGTTTGCATAAAGTTCGTTGCAATGGCGGACGAGAATCCACGACCAGTTCGCCGCAAAAGAAAGTCCGTTTTTGAGGTCGCTGAAAGAAGAAGAGAAGGAGAAAAGGAGCGAAGACAAACTGAGGTGATTCTTGGAGATTCCTTCCAGCGATGGCGCGACTGAAGCGGACGAAGGGTCTAAAAACTGAGGTGTCGGTCTCTAAATTATTTCTAGAGGGACCTGTGGAGGAGGAAGGTGGTGTCACGCATGCACTACATTTGAAAAAGGACTGTCGCTGGATTTGTCTTTCCTTAAAAAAATCCTCTATACAACCTTTAAGAGCGCGTCTAATAGCCTGGAAAATACTTTACCAGTTAGCCCCGTTAGCAGCGCATTACATATGTCACGACCAAATAGCAGCGATTGGTTAAGTAAAAAAGTGCCCACCAACTGTCGAGTGAACGAACCCTAATACTGCAAGGTCAGACTTCGTGGAAACCGGCTGATGAATCAGGGTGACTGGGCGCTCCCTTAGAGAAAGGGTGAGGAGCTCAGTCACACGGGAGGAGCTCGGAGTAGAACCGCTGCTCCTTCACGTCCAGAGGAGCAGTTGAGGAGGCTCCGGCATCTGTTCTGGACGCCTCCTGAACGCCTCCCTCGGGAAAACCCAGGACACGCTGGAGGGACTATGTCTCTGGGCTGACCTGGGGTGAAGGAAGTCTGGGAGTCCCTGCTCAGACTCCTGCCCCCTCGACCCAGCCCCGGATAATTGGAAGAAAACGGATGGATGGATGGATAAAATAATGAAAGAAACTAAGACACGACTCTGCACACGTCGGTTCATCTTTCTCACAACCAGAGACAAGAATCGCTTCTGTCATGTACAAGGAAATCTGAAAAATCTGTCACTTTTGAAATGACAATCAACCAAAGAGGTGTCAGACTAACTTCTCTGTGTAGAAGTAAAACCAGACCAGATCTCGGCGTGTGTGTGTGTGTGTGTGTGTGTGCGTACGTCCGTGTGTGTGTGTGTACAGTGAGTAATTATAGACTGAAGCAGGATAATGAATCATCATGTCCAGAAGCCGAACAGAGAGGAGCTCCATATACGCTCTATTTAAAGCTGTAGGACCGAGGCGTGCGGCGGCAAAGTCACACCGTACGTTTACAGAGGGACACGGCTGCCTGTCCGCGGGCTTCGGGGGGACGGAGAAGCAGGCGCGTTGCCATAGCGACTAACGATTTAAAGCGCCCGTACCTGATTTGAAAAGCGGCCTGTTTTCTGATCTGTTTTATCTGTAATGTCGTTTTCTCGTCACAGACACAAACAGACCTGGAGTTGTGTTTTGTTTCATGTTTATGACAGGTCCTGCAGGTTTTAAGATGAGTTCTTCTTGCAATCTGAAACTGAAAACGCTCTGTTCCACCTTGTGATGTCATGCAGAAGTACAGGAAAGCTGCACACACCGTCACGTTAATAATTTGGATGATTTCGAAGTGCAAATCTCTAATGAACTAAAGGTAAAAGGAGCTAATCCGTGTGTCGTTCGGTCATTCGTTTTTCAATATAAAACCAAAAATAAAGATAAAAAATTACATAAAATAAATAATTAAATAAAATATAAGAAAATATATATATATATAATTCTTCATTATTTGTCTCCAAAACCAAAATGAAAAAATTGATAAAACAGGACTAAAACGGGACTAAAACGGGACTAAAACAGGACTGAACAGGTCTAAATCAGCTTTAAACCAGAACTGAACCAGGACTAAACTAGGTCTCAGTCCTGGTCTCAGTCCTGGTCTCAGTCCTGGTCTCAGTCCCGATATGATCCCAGTCTGGTCCTGGTTTCTGGATCACCCGACGTCTGGGCCAGTCCCGACACTCCTGGTGAAGTCCTGGTTAAGTCCTGGTTTAGGACTGAGACCGGGACCAGACCAGGACCGAGACTGAGACTAGGACTGAGACCGGTTTAAACCTGATTTAGAGCTTGTTTTAACCTGTTTCAGTCCTGGTTTAATCCTCTTTCAGTCCTGTTTTAGTCCTGTTTCAGTCCTGGTTTAGTCCTGTTTCAGTCCTGGTTTAGTCCCGGTTTAGTCCTGTTTCAGTCCTGGTTTAGTCCCGGTTTAGTCCTGTTTCAGTCCTGGTTTAGTCCTGTTTCAGTCCTGGTTTAGTCTTGGTTTAGTCCTGTTTCAGTCCTGGTTTAGTCCTGGTTCAGTCCTGGTTCAGTCCTGTTTTAGTCCTGCTTTAGTCCTGGTTTAGTCTTGGTTTAATCTTGGTTTAGTCCTAGTTTAGTCCTGTTTCAATCCTGGTTTAGTCCTGGTTTAGTCCTGGTTCAGTCCTGTTTTAGTCCTGGTTTAGTTCTGTTTCAGTCCTGGTTTAGTTCTGTTTCAGTCCTGGTTTAGTCCTGGTTCAGTCCTGGTTTAGTCCTGGTTTAGTCCTGGTTCACACTGGAGATCACAAACAAGTCACATTTAGTTGGAAATGTGAACAACCTCAGAAAAAAAAATCAGAATTCACAAAAAAATCCAAATTAAGTATTAATCCCTGCAGTCTGAACGTAGCCTTAGACCTCAAAATCTGAATGAAAAACTTTAACTTTTTAGTCTTTAAGTACATTTTTTAAACAGTTACTTCATTACTTTTACTTGAGTATTTCTTTACTCTTATATGTGTACTTTTCCTCCCGACCAGAATCTCGACCGTAAATCCTGGCTCAGACCTCAGACGTCTTTCTATCTCTATAACCAATCAGAGAAGAGCGTGAGCCTCGGTTCCGTCCAATCAGAGCGGGCGGTGGGCGGGCTCTCCGTCACTCTGACAAACACATGCTCCAATTACACAAGCCATTCATTTTCATTTAGAGCTGCCACCGCGCGCTGTTCATTTAGCGCTCGGCTGAGTCTGGCTCCTGCCTCCTGCCTCCTACACGCTTGTCTCCTTCCTCTGTCCTTCCTCGCTCGTCTCCTCGTCCCCTTCGCTCGCACACGTCGGGTTTTAGTGTCTTACTAGAGCGCACGTCTACATACAGGACCCGTCGAAGGTTTAATTTTATACTATTGCTTTCCTTTTTTTATTTATTATTATTATTATTATTATTTTATTTTATTTTATTATTTTTATTATTATTATTATTATTTATTTTTATTTTATTTATTATTATTATTATCATTAGAATTATTATTATTTTATTATTATTTTATTATTATTATTTATTTATTTATTTTTCTTTATTATTATTTTTTTTTATTAAATTTTTTTTTTTTAATTAAAGGGCTCATTTTGCGCTATTTTCTGATCTTGGTTCTAATGTCGTTTCCTCATCACAGTTCACAGTTTTGTTTCATTCACACACGTTTAACACAAAAACGCTGCATATTTAGGCTGAGTTCTTCTTCTTCTCTCAAACTGAAAACACTCTGTTCCACCTTGTGATGTCATTAAGTGGCAATGCAGGGTGTGTCCTATTGAGTTTTTTTAAAATTTCCATACACCTTCGCTAGAATCATTTGACAATTTCAGGGCTGAAATGATCTAATCTCTACTGGAATTAAAGGTAAAAATGAGCCGTTAATTTGGAAACTACTACTTCATGACATCACAAGGTGGAACAGAGCATTCGGAGCTCAACAGAAAGCTCTATAAGCATTACGCAAACATGTCTGAATGAAACAAAACACAACTCCAGGCTTGTTTTTGAGGAGGTAACAACATTATAACACGAACTTAAAGCTCACAAGACCTGAATTACCTGGAAAAACATGCATTCCTAGTACGACAGGGATCTCCTCTCCACAGATCAGACTTGTAACCGGACCATGCTGCCGTGTCTATGGAGATAAAGATATAAGATAAATTTCATGCCATTCATTGAAGCCTACCAATCAAAGCAGTAGAATCTCCAAAACTGCGCCATCAATCAAAACTGGTCAGAAATTATAAATGAAATTGGAAAAATGGAAAAAAAAATAACACTAGACGGTTCGCAAAAACCCCTGAAGTGTGAGTTCATTCACCAGCCAATCAGCAAAGAGCCAGACATTCTGTGTTGAAAACGATTAAATTCTTGAGATCGAGGATTTAAAGCCCGAACAAAGAGAACGTTTGGTGAATTTTATCAAGGGGAAAGACGTTATTGTCCTTCTTCCTGCGGGATTTGGGAAAAACTTAATATACCAGTTAGTTCCATGAGCGGCGCATCACATACGTCATGACCAAACAGCAGCGATTGGTTAAATTAAAAAAAAAAGTGCCTACTGTCGAGTGAATGAATACTAACGCTGCGAGGTCAGACGGTTTCTACAAAGTGAAACCGGTTGTTGAATCAGGTTACAGCAAAAGGAGAAATTCAGTTTGTCGACTGGACAAAAGTTTATTTTGGTCGAAGACGTTTCTCAGCTCATCCAAGCTGCTTCTTCAGTTCTGGTCAGACGCTGGTGGACACTTCCTTATATCCGTCTGAAGGGAGGAGCTAACTACACTGAAACTACTCTGAAACTAACACCCTACTTGTTTAGTTTTCTATTGTCATAATAATTCAGGGTCATAGTGGAGCTTTCGCACCTCATGGTTTGTTTGATTTTTCTCCTTTTGCCATGGATTCTACCTGGACGACCGAGGGATTTTACACGCAGCTACATTTTACGTTTAGTTCAGTAGAAATTGTTAATTCCAGGGCTGAAATCATCTAAATTATTCTAGTGAAGGTGTGTGGGGTTTAATAACACATTGGAGCACTTCCTGTATCACTGCATGATATCACAAGATGGAATGGAGTGTTTTTAGTTTCAGTTTGACAGACGAAATAAGCCTAAAACCTGCAAAGTGTGTGTGGTAAATATGAATGAAACAAACACAACTCCAGGTCTGTTTTTGACGAGTAAACATCAGAACATAAATCTGATGGTGGAGAGGGAGCTGCAGAAAATTAAAGTTTTGTTTGATATTAATAAATTATCGCTAAACATAGAAAAAACTCAATTTATGGTATTTGCAAAGCGAAAAGTACAAAATCATGTACAAATTATGCTCAATAATACAACACCACTAGAAAGAGTCTTTCAAAATAAATTTTTAGGAATAACCATAGATCATAATCTAAACTGGAAATCACACATAAATACAATTAGGAACAAACTATCCAAAGTGATCGCAATTATATATAAATATAGATATACCCTAGATAAAAACAGTCTTTTTATTATATATAACTCGCTGGTAATGCCCTACATAACCTACGGTATTGAGATTTGGGGCAATACATATAAGACGAATACAAAGCCAATCTTTACCCTACAAAAAAAGGCAATAAGAGCATCACATTATCAACTTATAACGAACCAACCAATGCATTATTTATAAACCTTCAAACGCTGAAATTTTATGATTTAGTCTTTACCTTTACACTCTTAAAATCATGTTCAAAGTAAACAACAATCTCCTGTCGAAATCGTTACAGAACATGTTCAAAATCCGAAAGAGCCGATACGAGCTCAGAGGCACGACCATGTTTATTAAAAAGAAAATCAGAACAAACATTATGAAATTTTGTAAATCTGTTAAAGGGGCGGAGCTCTGGAACAACTGTACAGAAAACCTCAAAATTGTGCACCACTTTCTTTCACTTCATAAAGAAGTTTAAATGTTTAACTCTGGACAGATACATGAAATATGAGACTTAGTTTGTGCTGTAGAACTTTGTTGTTCTGTTACTGATTAGTTTGTTTCTTCCTGCTGTATTTATGAAGATGAACTGGTGTCAAGATGAAGCTCTGACAAAGGAATAAAGGGTAAAGGCAGAATAAGCTTAAGCTTCAGCCTGCACCTTTTCGGTCTGTATATGTTAAATATGACTGTTTATGAATTAATGTCAAAATATACCTGTGACCGAAATAAATAAATAAATGAAAAATACCGTAATACGAGCCCTTTAAAACTGTTCAATCTTGTAACTTTTAATCTTCAGCAAACATCCATTTTAAACATTTAAACAAACTTGGAAACATTAAACTTTCTGCATGTTTCTTCGGTGGTTTCCCGTCCAAGTCGCAGTCCCTCCGCGCTGCCGAAAACGCCGAACGCCGAACCCGCGCGCTCCCCCCGTTTGGCCCCCGTCCTCCTCGCGCACACACGCAGAGACACGCCAACTTTTCCCGTGGCTCTCGTTTTCGACTTTTCGCTTTATTTATTTATTTTTTTTCCCTTCCCGGATTCTCGCTCCAGCTCCATCTCTGCTTGGGTGATTAGCTCCTCGCGCACTTGTTCCTTTGACTTAAGTGTATGGACCCGAAGGTGGGAGAAGGCAGATTTCCCCCGAGAAATGTGCTCGCCGAAGATAAGGGACGCGAGCGGGGAACGGGGGCTGGTCTCCGGGGGCGACGAGGTGAGACAGGGAGACGGGGGGGGGGGGGGAGAGGCGCAGGAAGAGGGAAAGAAGAAGAAGAGAAACAAAATGGGGGACGGAGAAAGAGGGCTGCGGCGCGGAACAGCTGCTAAACTCCACTCGAAAGTTCTCTTACGTTTGCTCTTACTTTGCTCTTTAACTTTTAACTTTCGGGATTCAAAGCGCGGCAACTTTTTTGTCGTCTTTTCAGTTCTTCCGTACGTTAAAGCTGCACTCTGGAACTTTTCCGGCAGAGGGTCCGCCACCTGCTTAGGATTTAGACAAACTTTATCGATCCACAAGGGAAATTATTTGGATTTTATTTGATTGTTTTTTTTTTTCCTACAAAGTTCAACAGTAGGGCATTTCATTTCTTTATCGCCATGGAGACAAGCAAGGAACGTGACAAGGCCAAGTTACAAGTCAGATCTATGGAGAAGTGGACACACTCGCACTAAGGCTACGTTCAGACTGCAGGGCTTAATGCTCAATTCTGATTTTTTTAATTTTTATTTTTTTGTGAAATCTGATGTTTTTGCGAGGTCGTTCACATTTCCAGTTAAATGTGACTTGTATGTGACTCCAGTGTGAACATTAAACGGCCCAAAAGTGTCCCACATGTGACACTGGAGACACGACGACGTCAACCGCAGCGAGCGTCTCTGTGTTTACGGAAGTTGTCCAAACATGGACGCAGCATCGAGCACCTGGAGATTTTAAAGTTCCTCTCGTACCGGAGCCAGAACATGAACAACTTACTTGTTTTAAGGAGGAGATTGAGAAGGAGAAGGACGAGGTTTTTTGGTCGTGGTGTTTTGTGGGGCAGCGGCAGCGACGTCCGTTGAAAGGAACGTGTGGATGTGGAGACGGAGCCAAGAGTGGTGAGTGGTGATGTGCTTCACTTCAGTGACACGGAGTTCATTAATAATTTTTCTAGAAGAACATTTGTGTACGTTTGTGAGCACCTACTTGTGCTCTCGTGAAAGGAAACATATATTTGGCGGATTAAAACAGGTCTAAACAGGTCTAAACCAGGACTAAAACAGGATTTTAACAGGACTAAATCCTGCTGTGTGGACGTGTCTCCTTCTTCTTCTATCAATAATATTTTTTAATTTGGTTCAGTAAAGTCTGGGCTTTTTATTTTCTTTTATCAGACAAAACATCTTATGTTACGATTTCCTCGTCTTTGCTTCTCTACAGCAAATCAAGTAATCCAAAGTATTCAGATTACATTACTCACTTTAAGTCATTTAATGGATTACGTTACAAACTACATTTTGGTGTGTAATCTGTAATCTGTAATCTTTTTAAAAGTCACCTTCCCAACACTGACAACAAGAAATGTCACGTGTTAAAAGTCAGCGAAAAAAGGTGCATTTTTAGGACTAATTTAACCCCCCCACAGTCCTCCTCCTCTTTTCTACCATCTTCATTCTGTCTCCTCCTTTGACACGCCGTAAAAGTTAAATTTTACTAAAAAGTGCAGTGTGATTTCTCCGAGCTGACAGTCAGAGCGAACGGTGGAGAGTTCATTTAAGTGTCCGCTGTGATTACCGCAGAACAATGGCTGCAATATTCAGGCTGACCTTTGACCTCCTATCAGGAAGAAGTAATTACAGTGACTTTATTGAACACGGAGGAGAGATAAGACGGGAACAAGATGGAGGACAGAACCGCGCCGGCTTAAAGGACTCAAACCGGGATGTAGCAACACGGAGATACGGCCAGATCCAAAAACTCACACTACAGACGGTCGGCGTCACTACCTCCTGTCCGGTTTTATCTCTTTGTCGCTTTTGCTGGATTAATAAATATTTAAAGTCACTGAGAACATTTAAAAAGTACAAATAAAATCCATACTTTAGCTGAGAACTCTTCTGGGTTTAGAAAGAGTCTCAATCATAGGCCACATTTACACCAAGTTTTTAAATTCCAAATTAATTGTTCTGAATTAAAATATTCTCCTTCAAGTTTACATGGAAATATTCACTTGTTTAATCAAACGTTAAAATGTTAAAATTCACATAAATTACGATTAAACATAAAACACAAACAAGAAATAATAACATGTGCATTTTAAAAGTTTCAGGAGGGTGTTTAATTGCTTTTTAAAATGTTCGTATTAATCTGCTCTACGTGATCCTCGGGTTTTTATTTCGCCATTTTGTCTGTAAATAAATTCCTATTTCTAACGTGGCTCTTAGGGATGGACATTTGATAAAATTTTCTTAATTTGATCGTTGGGAGAATTAACGATCGATGTTCGATTAATCATGAACGTTTTTGTATTAAAGTTATCATCATTATTATTACTATCTGCACTACTAATCTGCATAAATAAACTCAACTTTATGACATATAAACCATAACCAATCTAGAGCCACATCAGCCCGTTTGACATTATAAATTGTTTAATGCGCAAGTCTCACGGAAACAAAACTTAAAACTGCATGGCTAATTTTCATCTGGGCCTGGTCAAGCAGAAGTAAACAACAAGGCCAAAAATTCAAGTTAATGCATCTGATATAAAAATGTATTGAACAGATACATATGTACTCTAGTTTATGAAACTGTTGACCTTTTTTCTGTACCATTTTTGGTTCTAAAGTTCCGTATGTTTTAAACAGACCATGTATGAAACATGGAACAAAAATTATTTCCCAAATTTCAAAGACCTGAAAATCATGTAAATAAATGGATGTATTTCATCATATCTTGTGTTATTCCATCTTTGAACTGTTGATGAAGGAACATGATTTAAAAAAGAAAAAGTATTTAAAATGATAAAAATTTGCTTGGAAGGACTGACATATTTTATAGAAATAGTTTCTTTCATTTTGAAGTAATATTAAAGTATTCAGCAGAAAAAAAGCAACAAATGATGTAAAATCCTGCACCTTCTACTTGTTTGAACAATTTTCCCTCCGTTACTTTTCCCTCCGTTACCATGACCTTTCTTAATAAAAAATCTCATTACTCAAAAAGTCAGAGGTTTTTCAACCTAATCTTGTACCATATGGTAGAAAACTATATGAAGCAAATATTCAAACCAGTTTGTTAAGGATATGTAAGTGAGAACCAAGAGTTATCACTGTTTGGATTTATTGCCCAAAAAGTGCTGCATATTTCATTCCCTCCGTTACCGACATGAGTTTTTTTTATTTTTTGTCAACAACTTGAAAGAATATCACAGGTTTAACTTGACCCTGTTGGAGTGTAACTCTTTCCTACATTCTGATACTTTACTTATTTCAATAGTCCCTCTAGTTTCTGAATAAGAGACATTTGAATGTCAAAAATCTGCCCCTGTTTCCCTCCGTTACCGCTTGACCAGACCCATAAACTAAGCAAAGAAAAAAACTCCTCTTGTGTCGCTGATGTGGTTCAACTTCTGTCGGACTAAAGGACTCAGGTGAATACAGGTTAATGTGACCATATTTGCGTTTGTCAAAACCAGGACACCGTACGGGGGGAGGGAGGTGGGGACTCGTCATCAACATTGAGCGACTCTCACCTGGCAAAGCTTTTTGATGTTTTTGTGTGTCCTGGTGAGTTTTGAAGTCCCTGACATCCCCACTGGACACCGAAACATGTCTGCTTTGTACACTGTGCACACGGCCTCCCACTTGTCTTGACCGGGACGGAAAGTGGGGAATTTCTTGTACAAGTCATCGTTAAATGTGCATTTGGGCTTCGACATGTTGCAGACTGACCGACTGTCTGTGTCTGCTCGCTCCCTCTGAGTCACAGACGCTACGAGAGCCGCTCGATGTAATGGCCCTGTGGGGAAGCTGGCCCAAGTGGTCGAAGTAAGAGTCAGATGAAAAAAATGTACTTTCACCAAAAAATATTTATTGCATCCTCCACCGATTTGTGGGGCCAGTAACGTCTTTGAGGGTCGACGAGCAGCGAGGAAAGCTTCAGCCGTGTCTGCAGCCTCTTTAGACGTCTTTGGATCGAAGCTCTGGACTCAGGACCCTGAGGAACTAACTTAACTTAGGTAAATGTAAATGAAATAAAGTGAAAAATGGAGACAAAGGCCCTCTTTGTCACAGGCCCAATGAACGGAAATGAAAACCCAGACATCTGCATCTCTTTATAAGCAACCTACATTTGGTTTGTTGATTAAAAATGAACGTAATCGATGAAATTCTTAATGATCAGTTATCGATTAATGGACTAATCATGTCCATCTCTAATGGCTGCTTCCTAATTCCCTCCTATAACTGCCTGCCTCGGTGAGCTTCATTTGACTGGAGCTGAGCGCTGTGGGCGACGTCACGCTCTTTTTAGTCCACTTCTTTATACAGTCTATGCGTCAGACAAAAGCATCGTCCAAGCATTCAATGAAAGTCCTATTCATGTACTTCAGGAAACACATTTCGATGCAAAACTGTCGACAGGATTGACCAAAAACTGCTTGATGAGTGACTTTTCTCTGACGGAGGAGATCTCTGCGAGAGAGAGAGAGAGACAGTCTAAATCAGTCTGTGAACAATGGTTGTAATCTGCGGCGGCCCCTGACCCAAGCGCTGCTGGGTAATTACAGCCCGAGGAACAGAGCTGAGACAAAGTTTAAAGAGGACCAAGGCCAAACCAGGACAGGAAATTTGGGTTAGCCTCAGGGACAGAAATCAGGGATCAAAAAGATAGCGTTTAAAAGTTAAGGGCCAGTACAAATGTGAGGTCTGTGGTGGAGGTTTTTATTTTGTTGTTCCTGCACTGAAAACATGAATCACCACAGCTTAAAGGTGCACTATGTAACATTCTGGTCAGGGGTTGGTCACCTGCTTGTTTCTATGGAAATGTCATTGCTGCTGCCTCAAGTGGAGAAGTTCAAGTATCTTGGGGTTTTGTTTACGAGTGAAGGGAGGATGGAGATTGACGGGCGGATTGGACAGTCAAAGCTCTCGATTTAGGATCAATCTACGATCTTCCCCTCACCTACGGTCATGAGCTCTGGGTAAAGACCAAAAGGACGAGATCGTGGATACACGTGTCCGAAATGAGTTTCCTTCGCAGGGTGGCTGGGCGCTCCCTTAGAGATAGGGTGAGGAGCTCAGTCACACGGGAGGAGCTCGGAGTAGAGCCGCTGCTCCTCCACGTCAAAGGAAGCAGCTGAGGCTCGGGCATCTGCTCCGAATGCCTCCTTGATGCCAAACTGAGATGGTGTTCCGGGCATGTTCCACCGAGAGGAAGCCCCCGGGAAGCCCCAGGACACACCGGAGGGACTATGTCTCTCTAGCATACTGATGTTTCTCCATGAGTCGCGCGCAGACATGAGCTCTGTGTCGTGCTTTGGCCCACCTCCTCCAAACTGCACAAACATATGGGAAAAATGTGTGGCTCTTTAGGGGCGATCTGTGCTTGGGCAAGGTTCTAAAGTCCTAGTGTGAGTGCCAGAGTTGGAACCAAGTCGTTTTGCAAGTCTCAAGTAAGTCTCAAGTCTTTGACCTCAAGTCCGAGTCAAGTCCCAAGTCAAATACAGGCAAGTCCAAGTCCAGTCTCAAGTCACTGGTCCATAAGTCCAAGTCAAGTCCAAACTCTCTGCTTTGAGCTTCAAATCATTTCAAGTTTTTAAACAAAAAAAAAAAACCCAAATATAGCTTACATTTTTGGAATTTATATGAATTTTAAACAAAATTGTACTTATAAAGTCATAGTATATTTAGATTTGAGTATTTATAGAGTACATAAGAGTAGTAGAAATGCATTTTTGTTCCTTTTTAAATGTCTTGACAAGATCTTAGTGTGAATCATCACGGTCAGAACAGAAAGAATTCAGATTTAAAAGTGCTTCTCAAGTCACAGTCAGAGTCAAGTCCCAAGTCACTGACCTTCAAGTCCAAGTCGAGCCCCAAGTGTTAGTCCATTTTATCAAGTCAAGTCTCAAGAACTAAAAATAGTGACTCAAATCTGTCTCTGGTGGACAGCTCTGGTGAGTGCGCGCTAAATCGTTTCAACTCGATTATATGAGTTTGGAGATCATTTGATACACACATTGAAATTAAAAATCAATTAATCGCTGGGTTTCACGTGACGTCACAGGGCTACGTTTGTCAGCGCGCGAAATCAGATGGAGGGCAGGAAGTGAACTGACTGGAGGAAGCTCGTGAAACACCGTCGCGTCTTTGTCTGGAAAATGCCTCTGTGTCGTGTAGTTTACGGCTGTGCCAATTGTACTAATCCAGAGAAGGAAAAGCGATTTTTTTAAAGTACCGAATATAGTCGTCCACAAAGGTCAGAAATGGGCCGACAGAACAACGCCGTAAAAAGTGGATTACAAAAATACGTCTGCGGTCGGGAGGAGCAGAATCCGCAAATGCTCGTGTCTGCAGTGAACACTTCGTCAAAGGTTTGTTACAAAGATAAATAGTTTTTTGTGGTTTAACCTAAACATAAACGAATCATTAACGACTAACGACGTTTGGTGACATTAAATAGTTCAGATAGAGGTCACTGCCGATACACTGCAGTTTTTCCGTAACGGTCTCTACACATAAAATAAGAGAAACACTCACCCTGACGAAGACCAAACGATAATCATCATTTAGGCGTTTTGCAAAAAAAGTTATATGCCTCCAAACTTTTGTACGTGATATCCACTGCCTCAATTGTCAGCAAATCTTTTACTTTGGTCGAAAATTTGCTCATCAGATCGGGGTCACGTCCAGTATATTTGTCAGCTAACTGCTCGTACCTTTGCCTCGCTACTGGCTCTAAATCTTTACAATAAGAACTCTTCTCCATGTCTGTGTTCGTCCAGAGCCGTGTTTGTTTGTCGTGTTTGTGTTCACTTCCTGTCCTCCACCTGAAATTCGTGCGTCATCGTGACCACGTGACTTAAACCCTCCTATTGCACATTCTTAACTCCAGGTCTGTTTTTGATGAGGTAAGGTCGATGAGGTTATAACACGACTTGAAGCTTACAAGAGTCAATTAATGTAGGACTTTTAACTTAAAGGTTGTATAGAGGATTTTTTTAAGGGAAGAGAAATACAGCGAGAGTCCTTGTCCTTGTTGAAGTTTCCTGTCTAGAGGTAATTTAACGACCGATCAGTTTTTAGACCCTTCGTCTGCTTCAGTCGCACCATCGGTGGAAGGAATCTCCAAGAATCACCTCAGTTTGTCTTCGCTCCTTTTCCCCGTTTCTTCTTCTTTCAGCGACCTCAAAAACAGACTTTCTTTTGCGGCGAACTGGTCGTGGATTCTCGTCCGACATCTCGACAAACTTTGTGCGAACTGCGAGGAAGCGACAGTTTGAAAAAGCCTCTAAGAACCGCTGCATAAACCACATAATCCCCAAGCGCCGGCGAGTCACTTACACTAGGGAATTTGATTGACAACCTAACAGCCAATAGAAAATGAGGGAGTCTCGTTTTCTATTGGCTGATGTTTATCTGGCCTCAACACGTCCACAGTTGATGGATTTTCATTCTTTTTTTTTTTTTTTTTTTAATCATCATAATTACAAAGCTGCTGCATCTCTGTAATGGTATTTTAAACTTTCATTAACAATTTGAAACAAACAAACAAAACTAAAAAATCCTCCATACAACCTTTAAAGGTTGAATAGAAGATTTTTCCAAGGAAAGAGAAATGCAGCGACTGTTCGTCCATTTTCAATTGTCGCGCTTCGCTCCTCTTCCCCTTCTCTTCTTCTTTCAGCTACGTCAAAAACAGACTTTCTTTTGTGTCGAACTGGTCGTGAATTTTTGTCTGCCGTCACAACAAAGTCTGTGCAAATCTTTGTGTGAGAGGAAGCCACAGTTCGAAAAAGACGCTAAGAACCGCTGTGTTGGTTGAGTAAACGGCATCAGTGCATGAGGTGAACGTAAACCACATAATCCCAGCGCGCCGGCAACTCAGTGACGCTAGAAACGTAGGGAGTTTGTTTGACAACCCAACAGCCAATAGAAAAAGAGGTAGCGTTGTTTTCTATTGGCTGATGTTTATCTGCCCCCATCACATCCACAGTTGATGGATTTTCATTTTTTTTTTTTTTTTGGTCATCATAATTACAAGGCTGCTGCATCTCTATAATTTTATTTTGAACTTTCATCGACAATTTGAAACCAAAAAAAAATCCTCCATACAACCTTTAACTACCTCTGGACTTAATGAGTTTTATGGAGGGACCAAACCAAGTGTACGGAACATCAGGACTGAAAATGGACTCAAACTCTCTCTCTCTCTCTTCCTCCACACGAGGCTGAGTCCACAGAGCCCGGGCGGAGTTCTCCCGGGCCGGGCTTCATAACTGGAGTGACAGGGGTTATGTTAGCGGCGCTCTGGAGGTCCGTCAGATAAAGACTCTGCTGTCACCATGGCGCCCAGACAATAAACGTCAGCGGAGGGAAGGGGGGGGGGCTCCTCCACGCGGCTCCAGACCTGATGACACCTCCAGGAAATTAAATGTCAAGTCTCCGACGCTGATTCTGTCTAAATGGAGCGCTAATTACACACGAGCGAACGCGCGGACAAGCTCACTCGCGGCGCGGCGACGAGAGCGGAGCAGAGGGGACGGAGCGGGTGACACGTGAAGTGTATAAAGTACAGAGAGTGATTCTATGAAGGAAAAGTGTTTGGTTAATGTACCTGAGAGCTCCCAAGACTTTTAATCCTGTTTTAGTGTTTTCAGAGCTTAAAGGGCGCGATCAGACGTTTCTGTTTACTCAGGACAGTCCCAGGTTTGAGTCCTGTGTCCCCCCGTCCCAGCAGATTTATCCAAAACCAAGGATTTGTCCCAGTTTTATACAAGAAATCTCCCAGATGTCCCTATTTTTGATCTGATCCCTGCTAATAGTAAAGAAAGGCATTTGTTTTGGTAAAATACAGAAAATATAGACCATATAGTGCAGATCCGGCCCTCCAAGACCTTTAATCTGGCCCTGGGCTGATTTTGTACTTGAATATTTTCATCATTACCTCCACCAAGGAGGTTATGTTTTTGCCAGCGTTTGTCTGTCTGTTTGTTTGTTTGTTTGTTTGTTTGTCTGTTAGCAACATAACTCAAAAAGTTATGGACCAATTTTGATGAAATTTTCAGGATTTGTTGGAAATGTGAAAAGAAAGAACTGATTTCATTTTGGGGGTGATCCGGAAGAAATCCTGGATTCTGGATCACTTTGAAATTTTAGTTAACATTGTGGTAAATGGGGCCAAAAATTTTGTTTCTCAATATCTCGGTTAATTATTGACCAAACCCCATGAAATTTGACTCAGGGATGGACAATGGGATCCTCTTTCATATTCCAAAGGCTGATCCGGATCTGATCCAGAAGACTGATTTTATCGCAATTTATATAAAAAATGGGGGTAGTCCTTGGCGGAGGTCTGCGCTCTCTGACTGCTTTTCTAATATTTCTATTAAAATATCGTACATTTTCTGTGGTGTTTATCACAGCAGAGTCTCCAGCGTCTCTGTACGTGGCCCCTCCCACCAGAGCAGCACAAATGAAGACTTGTCTCTTTCCAAACGCTTTTAAAGGGATAGTTTGTATTTTTTGACATAAATCTGTGTGTCATCCCCGTGAGCAGTGTCGTGCATCCACACTGACTAACCCCCGAAAGTGTCCGGTGAGCCGAGATCCTGGCCGTTTTCGGTGCTGACGAAAGTAGTCCGGCAAGTTGTGTGGGGACATTAAAATAAAGCGTTTTTCTTCTCAAAACAATATGTGTTCAAAAGAGTGATACATTTGCATCACAAAACCATCGTCGCCTAAAAAGTCAGACCTCATAATCGCTTGGCACTATTTTCTCTCCGTTCATATCACTGACAGCCGCGCCTGGTTCACTGTGTTTACTGCTCGGAATGTTAGCGACAACATGTCTGATTACGACACCGACAATAAAGACTTTGCCTTTACCACAAAGCCAAGGGGAGATCTTTGTGAACCCGAATATACTGACGCCGAAATTCACCAGATGGAGTTAGAACGAGCAGAGAGAGAAGAGACAGAGAAGTGGTACAAGTTGAAGCTGGAGCCGTGAGAGACCGAGTGAGCGACAATCACCATCACGTCATTTAGAAACTCACGGGGATGACATACAGATTCATGTAAAAAAAAAATCCAAACTATCCCTTTAAAGATTGATCGTTTTGACTGTTGACCGTGACACAATCATCAGCAAAATGTCCAACATGAGAAAAGTGGAGCCGAGTGCAGGATTTTCCAAGAACAACTGACTTATTCCTATTTCCATCCAAGTTCATGTTAAAACATTGTGTTGAAATTGTATTTTTCTTAAAGTCTCAGGTTGTTCATAATATTATACTATTTTGTAAAAGAAAGAATTCATCAATTAAAAAAAAAAAGATGATGTATCTATGTAATAGATTTTGCGTTTCTGCACAAATATTTTAATTTATTGCTGTTTTTGGGGTATATATATATATATATATATATATATATATATATATATATATATATATATATAATATTTTATTTTTTTTTTTTTTTTTTTTTTTTTTTTCTCGGCCCCTTTGGGATCAAAGTAGGTCGGATACGGCCCCCGGACCAAAATGAGTTCGACACCCCTGATACAGACCAAAAGCAAAGACAGTAGCTCCAAACAAACTATTCAAAATGCATCATGGGAGGAGATCAGTGTTGGGAGTAACGTGTTATAAAAGTAATAATTTACTTTTTGCTGTAACGCAGTAATGTTACATCATTACAGGAAAAAAAAAATAAAATAAAAGGTAATATTTTACTCATACAAATGTGTATCACAACGCATTTTTAACCTGGATTGAAGTGATAGATTTTTTATTTTTCTTTGTACAAATTTGATAAAATCATCACATCATCTTCCACTCAGGTTTCCCATGGTTATGGAAATCCTGGAAAAGTCATGGAAAATGTTGTGAAAATGTCATTTTCTAGTCATGGAATTTTTTTAATTCGATCAAAGTTTTAGAAAAAAAAATTCATGGAATTTGAATATCTCTTTCAGGCAACTCCAGCGTTCTGTTAAGTTCATGAGTCTATTCTGATTATTTCTGAACGTCTGCGCCTTTTGTTTAAAAGAGACGATGATAAATGCACTGACAGGATTTTGAATGTTAAAAAACTATAATCCCAAACCATAAGGTGAGTGAAAAGAGTTCACATTTCATATTTACCCTAAAAGTCTGATCAATTCTACACATGTAGAACCTGGATCAGTCCCGGTTCAGTCCGTATGTGGTGCAAAAGTCCGGCATCGCAGTCACGGAAGTCACGTAAACGGGAAACGGCTGTTATCCGTTTTTTCCATTCTTCATTTAAAACACAAAATCGAAAACTGAAAAAAAAAAATTGTTATCCGTTTGGAGACAAATAACGAAGAAAACTGTTGTTTTTTCGTTTTCTTATTTTTGGTTTTATATTGAAAAACGAATGAACGAATGATACACGGATTGTTGTTGTTCACCTTTACGTTTTCGTCTTTCTTCCCTTGACAGTTGTGGATAAATTCTTCATGGACAAATGTTTATATTTTTTAACCTTGTTGGTTGAAGATTTGTTGATGGGGCAGATTTATTCGATTAGATTCTAGATTCTAGTGAACGAGTTTGAAGGGTTAAACATGTGTGAATGAAACAAAACAAAAAAAAACACAACTCCAGGTCTGTTTGTGACGAGGAAACTACATTATAACGGCTTAGTACGGGCCCTTTCATATATTCATATACCACACACACAGTCCCAGTTTTACTCTGTGACTGACCTTAAACAGCTGCATCTATGACTCACATAACTCTGTACACAAACACAGCCTCCTTCACTCTCTCCTCCTCTTCTTCTCCTCCTCTCCCCGATGATTTGGCTCTAAATAAAGACGTGATTGTCGCAGAAGAAAAAGTGTGGAAAACCGCGCGTCTCTCATTTGGCCTCCGAATGAGTCAACGGGGCTGTAAATAGTCCCCCTTTTAAAAAACACCACAATACACTGGGAGCTGACTCACCCTTACGCCGGTCCCCTACAGTCAAAACACTCCCCCTCGCTCCTCTTCATCACGTCTTCCTCTCTATAATGTCGTGTGTGCGCAGAACAAGCTCATTAGTGTTATAGTTCTGCGTTTTCAAGGTGTTTTGTTATGTAAAATCGACTCTTGTGAGCTTTAAGTCGTGTTATAAAACTGTTCCCTCCTCAAAAACAGACCTGGACTTGTGTTTTGTTTCATTCACACACGTTTGAGTGACTCTTTATTATTAGTTTAAGTATAATTTAGTATAACGACACTAATGTTTTTCACACATGGTCCAAGGAGTTTGGTGAAGTTAAGTTGCTTTATTCGTACACAATCCTTGTATCATTCGTTCTTTTGTGTTTCAATATAAAAAACAAAAATAAGAAAACGATAAAAAACAAAATGAAAAAAAACAGATAACGATTTGTTTTTTCAGTTTTCGATTTTGTGTTTAATTGAAGTATGGAAAAAATCTGTTTACGTGACGTCCGTGACTGCGATGCCGGACATGTGCACCGTGTACGGACTGAACCAGGACTGATCCAGGTCCGGGACCAGAGCGAGACCAGAGCGAGACCAGAGCGGACTCCGAGCTTTGACTCCGAGCTTTGACTCCGAGCCTCCGCGGGGTTCGAGTCTCAGTTTCAAGCTCCGGCCCTGCTGTGGGCTCTGAGCCTCCGGTCTGGTCCCGGCCTGGTCTCGGTCTCAGTTCCGGTCTCAGTCCCGCTCTGGTCCCGGCCTGGTCCTGGTCTGGTCTGGGTCTCAGTCTCGCTCTGGTCCCGATCTGGTCCCAGTTTCAGTTCTGATCTCAGTCTCGGTCTGGTCTGGGTCTCAGTCCCACTCTGGTCCCGGTTTGGTCCCGGTCTGGTCCTGGTCTGGTCCCGGACCTGGATCAGTCCTGGTTCAGTCCATATGCGGTGCAAACGTTCGGCATCACAGTCACAGAAGTCACGTAAACGGGAAACGATCGTTATCCGTTTTTTCCGTTCTTCATTTAAAATGTTGGGTAAGTTACTTTTGCCCGACAGTGTTTACCACCGCCGTCAGTCACCTCTGCTGATGGGTTTTATGTAATAAAAACACTAAAGCCACTCTCTCCCGGGAAAACCAGAGCATTGCAGACCACAGAGAACCGTCTAGACCAGGGGTGGGCAAACTTTTTGGCTCGGGGGCCACATAGGTTCTAAAATTTGACTGAAGGGCCGGACAGAAGACAGGACATGACGTGTTCAGAGCCCGGCTCCATTGCACTTGTATTTACTCTCATGTAGGACGTATTCTGCACTACGCGCTGCAACTTTTAGACATATAAGTTCCAGAACTCATGAAAAGTGAAATGAGGTCTGCCCCACTGTACACCAAAGACAAACATGTGTCCCGAGCACTTACACAGAGCACGTAGACGTCACATACACCATGCTAACGCGCAGTTCAACCAAATCTTCAGGATTTTCTAATACAGTGAGTACGAATTTTATGACTTTGTTTTACACAGATATAAAGCGGAAACAGTGCAGCCTTATGTCTTGAACACTTCTACCTCTTTCATGGTCCAAATACACCGCCCGAAATGACTCCTGTCAATACTTTCCCATAAAGCATTGCGGCCAACAGAAGCCGCCGCACCTCAATGTATATATAGTGCGCCATCTACCGGGAAACGCCGGAAATGCAGGAAAAATAAAACATTAACGAGGTTTATTATTATTATTTATTCAAGTTCGGCGGGCCGGATTAAAAGGTTTAAAGGGCCGCATATGGCCCCCGGGCCGTAGTTTGCCCATCCCTGGTCTAGACACTTGTCAAATATTTTTCTCCTGCTGGTCCACGAAGTCCAAGACGCACGTTGGGGTGTCAAATACAAAGGCGTCCAGGGTGTTCAGTTTATGAGGAATGTAACATTAACTGAAATATCGTGATATCGTATCGTCAAAAGTCTCACAATAACATCGTGGGCTGTCACAATACATCAAATTATAACTTTCTTTGCTTAAATGCATGGTTTTTACAGTAGCAAGAGAAACCTCAGAAACTACATTTCCCACGATTCATTTCAGCGCAAACAACATGAAGAAATATGTTTTTGACTTGAATTCTTGGGATTATGACAGAAATAATTCACACCAAAATCTTGTCAAGCTATTTTAAAAGCAAAAATAGTGTCTTATCTCCAAAATATATGGCGAGATTTGGATATCGTTACACCCATACAATTTATTCATGAGTCCATCAGCAGCTGGAAAGAAACTCCTTTTAAAACGATTCGTTCTTGATCTTGGAACTAAAAGCCTCTGAAACTCTTGAGTTTAGAGGATGCTGTACGTCTAATGGCCGTGCGTAAATCTGCCGGGATTTAACCTCCAGCTTTTGTTCTGTTGTTGTGTTGTTCAAAGATCTCTACCACGGTCACATTGACGGTCGCTTTTCTCTTCATCGCTTTTCCATTTTCAAGGCTCAAGGCGCTTTTTTTACGTCGAGGAACCGATCACCCACTCACACGCACAATCACGCGCCATTGTTCACGGACACGGGAGGAAAGCGGGTTCAGTGTCTTGCGCGAGGACATAACAACAGCGGCGTTCATCATCTGTGGGAGCCGATGTCGATGTCGAGAGCGAGATTCAAACCTTCACGCGTCAGATCGGTGAACAAACGCTCTACCAACGGAGCTATTTATGTCTTTTTCTTTCCCAACACGATCGATCGTATCCGAAAGCGGCCGCGTCGGAGCAGCAGACCTCGTCCTTTTAAACGCGTAACCATGGCGCCATATTGTTTACGCTTTTAAATAAATCACGGTATCGATAAGTTGTCAGTTGGCGCGGCGACAGGTCCTGAAGGCCAGCTCAGCCAGATCTTTCCTTTAAGGGGCCACGCGGATAATCAATAATCAATAAGGCTGAGTTACAAACCTGCCAGGGCCTCGTAATGTTTCCGAACGCTTCAAAACAACGACGGAAATCGACGGGGGAATAAAAAAATCAGCTGAGGTCGGCGCTTTTGCCGTTCGATACGCGGACAGATACAATGAAGAATGGAGGATTCATAGACGGTTTAACCCCGGGCTCCTGATCAGCTCCGAGCCTCAATAAGCTTCATTGACTTGGACAGCGAGTGGATTCGTGTATGGGGCGCTCTGGCTTGCGCGGTCGTTTTATTGACTAATAACCCGAAATATGGTATTAAACATTTATTTTGATAAGAAAAGGTTTAACATTACAGATCTCGAAAGAAGAGAAAACATGCAGATGTTGTTGAAATTTCTCAATAAATATAAAGTTTGACCCACGACTTAGTCCTAGTTTTTATTTTGGTCCTCTGTGAATTTGAGTTTGACACTCCTGATCTGAAGAAACAGTCTAGTCCACAGTTTCAGCTCATGTCAGAAACACCTGTGTGTGTGATACAGGTGAAAAAGTCTTGAGGCTTTTACAGTCCAAATGCTCCTGTCGTGGATGCGGGACACGCGTGTGGACACTGCACTCATCACAAAGACACATATAAAAGCCTGTGTCCATTATTTCATTAAATGCTGTTGCACATGTGTCTGTTGTGAGGAGCAGTGCAGCTTTTACACACAGACAGACGCTGAGCCAAAGATGTTCATTTTGTATATATTTTAACTTCTTAGGTTCTTTTTAAAGACAATACAGTAAAGTGTGTTTACCTTGTTGACATGTTTCAGCAGCTGCAGAACTGTCCCCGGTGTTGGTGTTGACATGCCGCATATCAGTTGTTGTTACTTCCTGTAGGTGTGGTCAGACCTGTTGGACCTGCAGGTCGCTCAGACTGACCACGCCTCCCGTCGCCCGGTGTCTCTGGAGGAGGTTCTATGGATTGGGACGGTGCTCGGGTCATTGGATCGGAAAACAACAAGTTCAAACGCTGGATCAGGGAGGACGGTGAAATCAGGTAACGAGGCGTCTCTGTACGTGGCCCCTCCCACCAGAGCAGCACAAATGAAGACTTGTCTCTTTCCAAACGCTCTTAAAGGACGATCGTTTTGACCGTTGACCGTGACACCTTCATCAGAAAAATGTCCAACATGAGAAAAGTGGAGCCGAGTGCAGGCTTTTCCAACAAAAATTTACTTATCCCTATTTGCAGACAAGTTCATGTATTGACATTGTGTTGAAATTGCATTTTTCTTCAAAGTTTCAGGTTGTTCATAATATTATAATATTTTGTAAAAGAAAGAGTTCATCAATTAAAAAAAGATTTCTGTAATAGATTTAGTGTTTACTATTTAGATAATAGTGTTTCTCTGCACAAATATTTGAACTTATTGTTAATTTTGGGGTTTATATGCCATGAGTTTCTGCTCCAGCCCCCGGACCAAAATGAGTTTGACACCGCTGGTCTAGTCCCTCAGTGTTTTGCCGGTGAACAGGAGGGTTTCAGTCACGTGATCACAATGATGCGTGAATTTCAGGTGGAGGGCAGGAAGTGAAGACAAACACGACAAACAAACACGGCTCTGGACGACACAGATATGGAGAAGAGTTCTTATTGTCAGGATTTAGAGCCAGTAACGAGGCAAAAGTACCAGCAGTTAGTCGACAAATATATTGAACGTGACCCTGATCTTATTGAAAATGAGAGAATTTTCAACCGAAGTAAAAAGATTTGCCGACAATCGAGGCAGTGGATAGCACGAATATTTAGCTGTCTCCAGACGTCGTTCTACACCAGACAACAGATGAAGTCGTACAAAAGTTTGGAGGCATAGAACTTTTTTTGTCAGTGGATGGGTCCTCAACCTTGGTGCAAAACGACTAAATGATGATTATCGTTTGGTCTTGAGTGTTTCTCTTATTTTATGTGTATAGACGTTATGGGAAAAACTGCAGTGTATCGGCAGTGACCTCTATCTGAACTATTTAATGTCAACAAACGTCGTTAGTCGTTAATGATTCGTTTATGTTTACGTGAACCACAAAAAACTATTTATCTTTGTAACAAACCTTTGACGAAGTGTTCACTGCAGACACGAGCATTAGCGAATTCTGCTCCTCCCGACCGCAAACAGGTTTGTAATCCACTTTTTACGGCGTTGTTCTGTCGGCTTTTCCCATTTCTGACCTTTGTGGACGACTATATTCGTTACTCTAAAAAAAATCGCTTTTCCTTCTCTCGGTTAGAACGATTGGCACAGCCGTAAACTACACAACACATCGTCATTTTCCTCCAGTCAGTTCACTTCCTGCCCTCCGTCTGATTTTGCGCGCTGACAAACGTAGCCCTGTGACGTCACGTGAAACCCAGATATTATTTCGCGGTGCACAGATCTACATCAGAGTATCAGTGTTTTCAGGCGTCCACACGGTGCCAGATCAGATCTGTACTCAGATGAATTTGTGGGAGCTGAATGCACCAGATCGTTCCGTCTCTGAAACCGTTTTCCATCAAATTAGTGTGAACGAACACTGCACCCACAACGAAAACAACTCGAATACGAACTAGTGTGGATGGGGCCTTAAAGGTTGTATGGAGGATTTTTTTTTGTTTCAAATTGTCAATGATAGATTATAAAGATGCAGTAGCCTTGTAATTATGATGACCAAAAAAAAGAGAATAAAAAATTCATCAACTCTGGACATGGTGGGGCTAAACATTTGCCAATAGATAACGACACTGCCTCGTTATCTGTTAGCTGACAGGCTGTCAATCAAACTCCCTACGTTTCTAACGTAACTGACTTGCCTGCGCGCCGCCGTTACGTGGTTTACGTACGACTGTCACGCAGTCCACAGACGCAAGACGCACAGACGCTGTTTACTCCACCAACGCAACAGTTCTTAGCGGCTTTTTTGACCTATATCTTCCTCACAGTTCGCACAAAGTTTGTTGCAATGACGACAAGAATCCAGGAGCAGTTCGCCGCAAAAGAAAGTCCGTTTTTGAGGTCGCTGAAAGAAGAAGACAAGGGGAAAAGCAGCGAAGCCAAACTAAGGTGATTCTTGGAAGATTCATTCCAGCGACTGAAGCAGACGAAGGGTCTAAAGACTGACGCACTGGTCCACAAATTACTCCTGGACAGGAAACTTCTGCTTATTATGAAAACGTACTTTATTTCCAAGAGCTACAGAAACGTTTTTCAGGACACGAATGTGATATCCTATGTCTGAAAACGTAATTTTCAAGGCAAAGAAAGAGTCCGCTTGCTGCTGCTGTGTGTTGTAGCTAGTTCATTCGCACTGAATCTCCGCGCAACCTTCTCTGCACCCCTTTCCTGCTCCTCTCCCCGCTGCCCAATCCGCTCTTCCCCCGCTCCTCACTTCTCCGTCTTGCCTAACCAACACTGTAGTTAGTTGTTTACAAGTCATGTGCAGCACCGGCTGTAAACAAACCTGTTTCTGGCGTAAGGAGGAGGAGGGAGGAGGTGTTTCTACGTAGGAGCTGTAGGGGAGGGGAGGTGGTTTCACACATGCGCAACATTTGAAAAAGGACAAACAGTCGCTGGATTTCTCGTTCCTTGGAAAATCCTCTATACAACCTTTAAGCTCTGCATGTACGGCCACACATTAACCAGATTCCAGACTCCTCAGTCTTCCTTCTCTCTATCCACGGAGCGACCGGGAGAGCAGGGAGAGTCGAGTCAGCCCGGGATTTCAGGATAAGTTTGTGATGCGCGTGAATAGAGCTTGTCGAGTGTTTTTACTGACCTGAAAACCTCAAAAAACACGATTCAAGCGACGGTGTGCGGAAGTTTAAAAACACACTGCTGCCTTCCTGTATCACCGCATGACATCACAAGGTGCAGGAGGCGTGTTTCCAGTTTGAGAGGAGACAAAAACACAACTCCAGGCGTGTTTTTTTTAACGAGAAAACAACATTACACCAGACGAGAAAAGAAGCCTTTGGGACCTTTCTCCAGACGTGTCTACGAACTCTTTTAGAAAACAAAAGTTGCCAACGTTACAAAAGTAAAAGAGCAGATATAAAAGCGTAGAGAGCTCCCTCCTCCTCCTCCTCCTCCTCGTCCTCCTCCTCCTCCTCCTCGTCCTCCTCGTCCTCCTCCTCCTCCTCCTCCTCCTCCTCCTCCTCCTCCGTCCTCCTCCTCCTCCTCCTCCTCCTCCTCCTCCTCCTCCTCCTCCTCCTCCTCCTCCTCCTCCTCCTCGTCCTCCTCCTCCTCCTCCTCCTCCTCGTCCTCCTCCTCCTCCTCCTCCTCCTCCTCCTCCTCCTCCTCCTCCTCCTCGTCCTCCTCCTCCTCCTCCTCCTCCTCCTCCTCGTCCTCCTCCTCCTCGTCCTCCTCCTCCTCCTCCTCCTCCTCCTCCTCCTCCTCCCTCCTCCTCCTCCTCGTCCTCCTCCTCGTCCTCCTCCTCCTCGTCCTCCTCCTCCTCCTCCTCCTCGTCCTCCTCCTCCTCCTCCTCCTCCTCCTCCTCGTCCTCCTCCTCCTCCTCCTCCTCGTCTCCTCCTCCGTCCTCCTCCTCGTCCTCCTCCTCCTCCTCCTCCTCCCTCCTCCTCCTCCTCCTCCTCCTCCTCCTCGTCCTCCTCCTCCTCCTCCTCCTCGTCCTCCTCCTCCTCTCTCCTCCTCCTCCTCCTCGTCCTCCTCCTCCTCCTCCTCCTCCTCGTCCTCCTCCTCGTCCTCCTCCTCCTCCCTCCTCCTCCTCCTCCTCCTCCTGTCCTCCTCCTCCTCCTCGTCCTCCTCCTCCTCCTCGTCCTCCTCCTCCTCCCTCCTCCTCCTCCTCCTCGTCCTCCTCCTCGTCCTCCCTCCTCCTCCTCCTCCTCCTCCTCCTCCTCCTCCTCCTCCTCCGTCCTCCTCCTCGTCCTCCTCCTCCTCCTCCTCCTCCTCGTCCTCCTCCTCCTCCTCCTCCTCCTCCTCCTCGTCCTCCTCCTCCTCCTCGTCCTCCTCCTCGTCCTCCTCCTCCTCCTCCTCCTCCTCCTCCTCCTCCTCCTCCTCGTCCTCCTCCTCCTCGTCCTCCTCCTCCCTCCTCCTCGTCCTCCTCCTCCTCCTCCTCGTCCTCCTCCTCCTCGTCCTCCTCCTCCTCCTCCTCCTCCTCGTCCTCCTCCTCCTCGTCCTCCTCCTCCTCCTCCTCCTCCTCCTCCTCCTCCTCCTCCTCGTCCTCCTCCTCCTCCTCCTCGTCCTCCTCCTCCTCCTCCTCGTCTCCTCCTCGTCCTCCTCCTCCCTCCTCCGTCCTCCTCCTCCTCCTCCTCCTCGTCCTCCTCGTCCTCCTCCTCCTCGTCTCCTCCCTCCTCCTCCTCCTCCTCGTCCTCGTCCTCCTCCTCGTCCTCCTCCTCGTCCTCCTCGTCCTCCTCGTCCTCCTCCTCCTCGTCCTCCTCCTCCTCCTCCTCCTCCTCCTCCTCCTCCTCCTCCTCCTCCTCGTCCTCCTCCTCCTCCCTCCTCGTCCTCCTCGTCCTCCTCCTCCTCGTCCTCCTCTCTCCTCCTCGTCCTCCTCCCTCCTCCTCCTCCTCCTCCTCCTCGTCCTCCTCCTCCTCCTCCTCCCTCCTCCTCGTCCTCCTCCTCCTCCTCCGTCCTCCTCCTCCTTCTCTGTCCTCCTCCTGTCCTCCTCCTCCTCCTCCTCGTCTCCTCCTCCCTCCTCCTCCTCCTCCCTCCTCCTCCTCCTCCTCCTCCTCCTCCTCGTCCTCCTCCTCTCCTCCTCCTCGTCTCCTCCTCCTCGTCCTCCTCCTCCTCCTCGTCCTCACAGAGCAGAGTAATAGAAAGCGCTGGACTCTTTTATTGTCCCTCAGACACTGGAGACGACAGAACTTTGATTTACACCTTTAAGTCTGATTCTACAGCAGCACTCGCCTCTCCTCTCCTCTCCTCCTCCTCCTCCTCTCCTCTATCTCTCTCTCTCTCTCTCTCTTTCTCTTTCTTTCTGTCTGTTCTCTCTCTCTCTTCTTCTCTCTTCTCCTTCATCTGTTCCTCTTATCTAATTTGTCTTTTTCTCTCTCTCTCCACCTCATTGCTTCCGTTCTTTTTGTCTTCTCCTTTATCTGTCTCGCTCTTCTTCAGTCCTACCTCTCCTTTCTCTCTCTCTCTCTCTCTTCTCCTTCATCTCTTTCTCTCCTCCGTCCGTCTCTCTCTTCATCTCTTTCATCTCTTCCTCTCTTCTAATTCAACTCTCCATCTCATTGCTTCTCCCCTCTCTCTTTTCCTTCATCTCTTCCTCTCCTTCGTCACTGTCTCTTCTTCCTTCTCTCTCTCTGTCTATCTTCACTCCCTCTTCCCCTCCCTCTCCTCTCTCTCTCTTCTCCTTCATTTCTTCCTCTCCTCTCTCTCTTCTCGTTCTTCTCTTCCTCTCTCTCTCTCTCCACCTCATCACTTCCATTCTGTCTCTTCTTCTACTTCATCTTTTCCTCTCCTCTCTTTCTGTCTGTCTGTTCTCTCTCTTCTGTGTCCCTCTCCTCCATCTCTCTCTCTCTCTCTCCTTCTTCTCTCCCTTTCTCCATTTCTGCGCATCTCTCTCTTCTCCTTCAGCTCTTCTAATTCGTCTCTTTTCTCCACCTCATTGCTTCCGTTCTCTCTTCTCCTTTATCTGTCTCTCTTCTCTATCATCTCTACCTCTTCTCTCTCTCTCTCTCTCTCTTCCTCTCCACCTCATCATTTCTCATCACTTCTCCTCTTCCTCTTTTCTCGTCTCTCTGTCTGTTTCCACTCCCTCTTCTCCTCTCCCCTCTCTCTCTCTCTTTTCCTCCATCTCTTCCTCTCTCTCACTCCTCCTTCATTTCTTCCTCTCTTCTCCTTCTCACTTTTTCTTCTCTCTCTCTCTCTCTCTTCTCCTTCATCTCTTCCTCTCCTTTCTCTCTCTCTCTCTCCTCTCTCTTCTCTTCATC
This sequence comes from Boleophthalmus pectinirostris, assembly GCF_026225935.1. Lineage (NCBI taxonomy): Eukaryota > Metazoa > Chordata > Actinopteri > Gobiiformes > Gobiidae > Boleophthalmus > Boleophthalmus pectinirostris. Next base: position 4,973,699 of record NW_026571299.1, on the reverse strand, counting down.
TCTTCCTCTCTCTCTCTCTCCTCTTCTCCTTCATCTCTTCCTCTCTCTCTCTCTCTCTCCTCTCTCCTCTCTCTTCCTTCCTCTCTCTCTTCTCTTCTCTTCTTCTCTCTCTCTCTTCTTCTCTCTTCTCTCTCTCTCCTTCTCCTCCTCTCCTCTTCATCTCTTCCTCTCTCTCTCTTCTCCTTCTCACTTTTCTTCCTCTCTCTCTCTGACTCTCTCTCCTTTCTCTCTTCCTCTTCTCTCCTCTCTCTCTTCTCATCTCTTTCCTCTCCTCTCTCTCCTCTCTCTTCCTTCATCTCTTCCTCTCCT
>NW_026571299.1:4928655-4973184 GCF_026225935.1 Boleophthalmus pectinirostris | reverse complement strand
CTCTCTCACTCCTCCTTCATCTCTTCCTTTTCTCTTCTGACTTTTTCTTCATCTCTTCTCTCTCTCTCTCTTCTCTCTTCTTTTCTCTTTCTTCTCTTCATTTTCTTCCCTTTCTCTTTCTCTCACTTCTCCTTCATCTCTTCCTTTCTCCTCTCTTCCTCTCCTCTCTCTCTGTCTCTCTCTCTTTCTCTTTCACTTCCTCTTCTCTTCTCTTCCTCTCTTCCTCTTCTCTCTCTCTGTTTCTCTCCTTCTCCTCTCTTTCTCTTTCTCTTCCTCTCCACTCTCTTATTCCTCTCCCTCTTCCTCCCTCCTTTCTCTCTTCTTCTTCTCTCTCTCACTTTCTTCATCTCTTCCACTCTTCTCCTTCTGACTTTTTCTTCCTCTCCTTTCCTCTCTCTTCTCCTTCATCTCTTCCTCTCTCTTCCTCTCTACCTCATCACTTCTCATCTCTCACTCCTTCATCTCTTCCTCTCCTCGCTCTGTCTCTCTCTCTTTCTGTCACCTCTCCATCTCTTCTTCTCCTCTCTCTCTCTCTGTCAATTCTCTTTCATCTCTTCCTCTACTCCCCTCTCTCTCTTCTCCTTCTTCATCTCTTCCTCTCCTCTCTCTCTCTCTCTTCTCCTTCATCTCTTCCTCTCCACCTCATCACTTCTCTTCTCTCACTCCTCCTTCATCGCTTCCTCTCCTCTCTCTCTCTCTCTCTTCCTTAAACTCTTTCTCTAACCTTTCATCCCTTTCTCTCTCTTCCTCTCCTCGTCTATCTCATCTCCCTCTCTCTCCTTCTCTCGTCTCTTCTTCTCCTCCTCGCTCTGACACTCTTCACTCTCTTCCTCTCTTTCTCTCTTCTCCTTCATATCTTCCTCTCCTCTCTCTCTTCTTCTTAAACTTCCTCTTCTTTTTTATCCCTTCCTCTCTCCTTCCCTCTCCCTCTTGTCTCTTCTTCTCCTCCTCTCTCCTCTCCACTGACACTCTCCACTCTCTCTCTCTCTCTCTCTCACACACACACTTTTTCATCTCTTCCTCTCCTCTCTCCGATCCTCCCTCTCTCCCACACACTTCTCTTTCCTCTCTTCTCCTTAAACTCTTTCTCTACTCTTTCATCCGTTCCTCCTTCACCCCCCCTTTCCTTTTATCTCTCCTCTCTCTCTCTCCTCTTCTCCTTTCCCTCCCTCCTTCTCTCTCTTGTCTCTTCTTCTCTCTCCTCTCCACTGACACATTATTACGCCTCTCCCTCCTTCCCTCCCTCCTTTCTTCTCTTCTTCCTCTCCTCTCTCTCACTTCTCCTTCATCTCTTCCTCTCTTCTCCTTCTGACTTTTTCTTCCTCTCTTCCTCTCCTTTCCTTTCTCTTCTCCTTCATCTCTTCCCTCTCTTCCTCTCTACCTCATCACTTCTCATCTCTCACTTCTTCATCTCTTCCTCTTCTCTCTCGCTCACTCCTCTTCTCCTTCCTCTCTCTCTCTCCTCTCTCTCTCTTTCTGTCTTCTTCTCCTTCATTTTTCCTCTCCTCCTCTTCTCTTCATCTTCTTCTCTCTCTTCCTTCTCTTCTCTCTTCCACTCTTCTCCTTCTGACTTTTTCTTCCTCTCTCCTCTCTCCTCTCCTCTGTCTCTCTCTATTTCTGTCTTTCTTTTCTCCTTCATCTCTTCCTCTTCTCTTTAATCCCTTCCTCTCTCTTCTCTTCCTCTCTCTCCTCTTCCTCTCTCCTCTTCTCTCCTTTCCCTCCCTCCTTCTCTCTCCTGTCTCTTCTTCTCTCTCCTCTCCACTGACACATTATTACGCCTCTCCTTCCTTCCCTCCCTCCTTTCTTCTCTTCTTCTTCTCCTCTCTCACTCCTCCTTCCTCTCTTCCTCTCTTCTCCTTCTGACTTTTTCTTCCTCTCTTCCTCTCCTTTCCTCTCTCTTCTCCTTCATCTCTTCCTCTCTCTTCCTCTCTACCTCATCACTTCTCATCTCTCACTTCTTCATCTCTTCCTCTTCTCTCTCGCTCACTCCTCCTTCATCTCTTCCTCTCCTCGCTCTGTCTCTCTCTCTCTCTTCTCCTTCTTCATCTCTTCCTCTCTTCTCCTCACTTTTTCTTCATCTCTTCCTCTCCTCTCTCTCTCTCTCCTCTTCCTTAAACTCTTTCTCTCTCCCTTTCATCCTCTCTCTCATCTCTCTCTGTCTCTCTCTCTATTTCTGTCTTTCTTCTCCTTCATTTCTTCCTCTCCTCTCTCTCTCTTCACTTTCCTCTCTTCTCTCTCCACTCTCTCTCTCTTCTGACTTTTTCTTCCTCTCTTCCTCTCCTTTCCTCTCTTCTCTTCATTCTCCTTCTCTCTCCTTCCTCTCTCTTCACTCCTCTTTCCTCTCCTTCTCTCTTCTCCTTCATCTTTTCCTCTCTCTCGCACTTCTCCTTCCTCTCTTCCACTCTTCTCCTTCTGACTTTTCTCCTCTCCTCTCTCTCTCTCTATTTCTGTCTTTCTTCTCCTTCATCTCTTCCTCTTCTCTTTAATCCCTTCCTCTCTCTCCTCTTCCTCTCTCTCTGTTTATCTCCACTCTCTCTCCTAATCTCTCTCTCTTGTCTCTTCTCTCTCCTCTTCACTGACATTATTAAGCCTTCCCTTCCTTCCTTCCTTCCTTCCTTCCTTCTCCTTCTCTCCTTCTCCTCTCGTCTTCGGCGTCGTCACCAGGAGACGCGTCGTTCCGTCGTTCCGCGCTCCCCTCACGGCCTGTAACCGGGAACGTGACAATAACGCTCGGCTGCGAAGTGCTCTCCCCAGAAATCCGCGGAAAAATACCCGCCCGATATTAGCGCCATAATTCATCGCGCCGCTCGCATTAAAACGCCAATAAAACCGCCGCGAAACATCGGTCGGACACGATGGAGCGGTCAATAAAAACGTAAGAGACGAGCGCGTTCATTTTGCGAGCGGAGGTTTTAATGTTCTGTGGAGGGCCGTAATCAAAGACGACTGCACAAACACGGCTAACGGCTACGGCTAATGGCTAATAAACGCGGCTAATATGAACGTGCTAATGGCGTCGGTGCGGTCGGCGAGCGCGAGGACGAGAACGAGCCGACGAGTAAACACACCGAGAGAAACGGATGATGATGTTTGTGCCACAGGTTAAAGGCGCTGGATTTTACCAAATGGATTCTCCAGAGTTTTAAGGCGTGTTAAAAAAAGACGACCAGAATTTTTAAAAAAACAACAAAAAAAAAAAACTGGACGTTTTTTTTTTTTTTTTGTGGTTGGGAACAAAAATGTGAAAAGTGGCACTAAAGTATCTAGTCCTGGTTTTCCCAGTCTAGTACCTGGTCTACTACATGGTTTAGTCCTGGTTTAGAACCTGGTTTAGTTCGGATCTAGTCCTGGTTTAGTTCTGGTCTAGGACCTGGTTTAGTCCTGGTCTAGTGCCTGGTTTAGTCCTGATTCAGTCCTGTTTTAGTACCTGGTTTAGTCCTGGTTTAGTACCTGGTTTAGTCCTGGTTTAGTCCTGGTTTAGTCCTGGTTTAGTTGTTCCTGGTTTAGTCCTGGTTTAGTACCTGGTTTACCTGGTTTCCTGGTTAGTCCTGGTTTAGTCCTGCCTGGTTTAGTCCTGGTTTAGTCCTGGTTTAGTAGTACCTGGTTTAGTCTGGTCCTCTGGTTTAGTACTGTCCTGGTTTAGTCCTGGTTTAGTCCTGGTTTAGTTTAGTTTCCTGGTTTTAGTCCTTTATCCCTGGTTTAGTCCTGGTTTAGTACCTGGTTTAGTCCTGGTTTAGTCCTGGTTTTAGACCTGGTTTGTCCTGGTTTAGTCCTGGTTTAGTTCCTGGTTTAGTTCCTGGTTCAGTAGTTAGTCCTGGTTTAGTCTGGTTAGTTTAGTCCTGGTTTTAGTCCTGGTTTAGTTGGTTTAGTCCTGGTTTAGTCCTGGTTTAGTACAGGTTTAGTCTGGTTTGTACCTGGTTTAGTCCTGGTTTAATCCTGGGTTTGGTCCCGGTCTAGTACTGGCTAGTGGTTTAGTAGTAGCTGATTAGTCCTGGTGTCCGGTTAGTCCTGGTCGATTGTACACACAAGCTAATGGCTAATAAACGCGGCTAATATGAACGTGCTGATGGCGTTGGTGCGGTCGGGAGCGCGAGGACGAGAACGAGTCGACGAGTAAACACCGAGACAAACGGATGAGTATGTTTGTGCCACAGGTTAAAGGCGCTGGATTTTACTAAATGGATTCTCCAGAGTTTTAAGGCGTGTTAAAAAAAGACGACCAGAATTTTAAAAAAAAAACAAAAAAAAACTGGGACGTTTTTTTGTTTTTTTTTGGTGGTTGGGAACAATAAAAAATTGTGAAACAAGTGGCACTAAAGTATCTAGTCCTGGTTTTCCCAGTCTAGTACCTGGTCTACTACATGGTTTAGTCCTGGTTTAGAACCTGGTTTAGTCCGGATCTAATACCTGGTCTAGTTCCTGGTTTAGTTCTGCTCTAGTCCTGGTTTAGTCCTGGTTTAGGAACTGTTTTAACTCCTGGTTTAGTACCTGGTTTAGTCCTGTTTAGTCCTGGTTTAGTTACCTGGTTTAGTACCTGTTTAGTTGGTTTAGTACCTGGTTTAGTCCTGTTTAATCCTGGTTTAGTCCTGGTTGTTAGTTGTCCTTGTTTAGTCCTGGTTTAGACCTTTTTTAACTCCGGTTTAGTATGGTTTAGTCTGGTTAATCTGGTTTAATCCTGGTCTAGTCCTGTTTGTCCGGTCTAGTACTGGTCTAGTGGTTCAGTCCTCAGTCTAGTACCTGTTTAGTCCTGGTTTAGTACCTAGTTTAATCCTAGTCTAGTACCTGGTCTAATCCAGTTCTAGTCCTAGTCAGTCTGGTCTTAGTCCCAGTCTAGTTCCTGTCCAGTACGTGTTTATCCCAGTCTAGTACCTGGTTTTTATAGTGTCAGTTGTACTGGTTTAGTCCTGGTTTAGTACCTGTTTAATCCCGGTCTAGTCCCGGTCTAGTCGGTCTAGTCCCGGTCTAGTCCTGGTCTAGTCCTGGTCTAGTCCGGTCTAGTGTTAGGGTCGACAAACACTTGCTAAGGCTACGGCTAATGGCTACTAAAAGCGGCTAATTAACGTGGCTAATGGTGTTGGGTGATTTTCTTCCACTTCTCTGGGGCCAGGACACGAGGACAGTAGTCTGAGCAGGGACTCCAGACTTCCTTCACCCCAGACACGTCCTTCAGTTCCTTCAGGGGACCCGAGGCGTTCCCAGGCAAGTCCAGACACAGTCCCTCCAGCGTGTCCTGGGTCTTCCCCCGGTGCCTCCTCTGGTGGGACCTGCCCAGAACACCTCCCGAGGGAGACGCCAGAACAGATGCCCGATCCTCAGCTGCTTCTCGCGACGTGGAGCAGCTCTAAGGGAGCGCCCAGACACCCTGTGGAGGAAACTCATTTCGAGCGCTTGTATCCACGATCTCGTATCCTTTTGGTCACTACCAGAGTCATGACCAGAGGTGAGAGTAGAACGAAGACTGACGGTAAATGGAGAACTTTGCTTTTCGACTCAGCTCCTCTTCACCACAACGGTTCGATACAGCGACCGCATCACTGCAGATGCTGCACCATCCACCTGTCAATCTCACGCTCCATCCTCCCCTCACTCGAGAACAAGACTCTGAGATACTTAGAACTCCTCTCCACCCACCAGAGAGGGCGGTTCTCACCTTTTTACCGGTTGAGAACCATGGGACTTAGAAGAGCCGGTCCTCATCCCGAGACAGAGCGTAGCTTCCTTTTCTGTGTCGCTGTTGTCAGACTCAACATCAGTTCCAGTTAGAATTATTCGGGTCTTTCTGAATCCCGACAGGATGGTTTCGGTGTCACTGAAGTCCAGGCTTTGTCCATCCATCCAGTGACTTCAGGAAAGTTTCATGGTGCATCCTCCCGGTTCCCGTGAAGCTGTGTTCTCCATCCCGCCTTTCTGTCAGTCCCTCACAAGTTTCTCTCTCACTCCAAACTTTCTTTCTGCTGCTGGATTGCAGTTTTCGGCTGAATATTTCACGACTTGCACCAGGACAGAGGCTCTTTTCGCAGGAGACATGTGCAGTAGAGCCAAGTGACAGTGGTACAGGAGGAACAGGAGCAGCAGATACTCACACACAAGACTAGAACCTCTCCACACTTCACTGAAACATTTTAATATATAAGTTTGCACAGTGGAGTATGAGTCACAGCAAACACCCAAACCACGAAAAAAGTGTGCTCAGTTTCTTTGCGACTGCTGAAATTGGAGCTGTCTGGCATTTCACGCTCCTTTTACCTTTAGTTCAGTAGAGATCGGCAATTCCAGTGCTGAAATGATCCAAATGATTCTAGTGAAGGTGTGTGGAGTTTAGAAACGCAGTGGAGCACTTCCAGCATTCAGCTTGATCAAAGAACTCACCTTAAATCTGCAGAGTTTGTGTGTTAAGCTTGTGAATTAAAGGTTGTATAGAGGATTTTTTTAAGGGAAGAGAAATACAGCGACAGTCCTCGTGCGCATTCAGAATTACTGTTGAAGTTTCCTGTCTAGAAGTAATTCAGCGACGACGCGTCAGTTTTTAGTCGCTTCGTCTGCTTCGGTCGCGCCATCGCTGGACGAGATCTCCAAGAATCACCTCAGTTTGGCTTTGCTCCTTTTCCTCTTCTCTTCTTCTTTCAGCGACCTCAAAAACGGACTTTCTTTTGCGGCGAACCGGTCGTGGATTCTCGTCCGCCGTCGCGACAAACTTTGTGCGAAATGCGAGGAAGCGACAGTTCGAAAAAGCCTCTAAGAACCGCTGCGTAAACCACGTAATCCCCGCGCTCCGACGAGTCAGTTACACTAGTGAGTTTGATTGACAACCTAACAGCCAATAGAAAATGAGGGAGCCTCGTTTTCTATTGGCTGATGTTTATCTGGCCTCAACACGTCCACAGTTGATAGATTTTCATTCTTTTTTTTTTGGTCATCATAATTACAAAGCTGCTGCGTCTCTGTAACGGTATTTTAATCTTTCACTGACAGTTTGAAACAAAAAAAAAAAATCCTCCATACAACCTTTAAACAAAAACAAAACACAACTCTGGGTCTTTTTGCGCGGATCAGAAAGCTGCGTAATGTGGGTCCTTTAAAAACTTCAGCTTCATAATTCTGATTCCCGGCGCAGCAGTGTCCAAGACTGTCATAAAAATCCCGAATTAAGCGTAATACGTCTCCTTTAATTTGATTTTCGCCACCCTGTTATTAACCAATTGAAAATCACAGGCTTATATTTCTGCGAGGAGACACAAATGAGAGGGCTGCTGCGGAGGGAGGAGCCGGCTCGCTGTAATCCTCGCTCCTTGGTGAATTATGACTTTGATTATTATGATAATAGTTATTTGGGGACTTATTTTGAATATTTATACTGCTTTGTGCGGCGGCGGCTCGGGGGAGGGAGGGTCTGACGCTAAGAAAGCTGTTAAGAACCGAATTATCGCGACAGCATGGGGCCGGCGCGGAGACTTTGCACTTAAAACCCCTCAGAGTCATGAATATTTATACTTTTCTTAATTTATAACTTTGTATTAAATCGCAAAGAGAGAAGTTGTTCGGCTAATTTGGCTTTAATTTTGTCATTATACTTCGGAGTGAGTTTTACGGGATCGTAATCGACGTTGTAATTTCTTATTTCAAGCAACGTTATCTGCGTTAAGTGTAGAAAGAGAATTGAACTTTTGAAATGACAAAAATAAATAGATACAAATAGAATAATAAATAGGTTAGGGATTGAAAAGTGGGACTGAAAAGGGAGTTAAAAAGGAATTTATACATGTTTTGTGTCACTTTTCTTGCTTGTTTCTATGGAGATATGGTTGCTTTGCCTGGAATGTTCCGCAGTGTGACATTAAACAGCTTTTACTTTTACTTTTATTCAATAGACGCATCAAGAATCTCGGACTTCCGGTCATCGCACGATCCATCCTGGGAAGGATTCTCCGAAAAAGTGAGCATCAAGTGGGATGCGTCTATTGTCAAAGTCGATCTTTTCAAGTCTTTTGAACCATATCACTTTTGTTTCTGGTTCTGATATTGTCATATTTTAGTTTTGGAATTCAGACATTGTAATTGTGTGGTTGTTGGATTCTAACAGCGGAAAACGGCGCGAGAAATTTGTTTGCGAACTCCATAAATGCAAAAGCGGATCAGATGTGTGTGACTGCAAACCTCTGTTCAAACTGTTTCTCTTCCCAACGGAATTGAAAAATAGTGAAAGGTGAAGTTGATGGGCAGGATTGATCCACAGGAAGAACCAAAAAGGAAACCTTTGACTGTCTAAGAAATCATCCCAAGTTTACAGTGAACATTTTGTATGTGGAGCGACAACAAAACAAAATCCTGTTTGTTAATGTAGAGGAGCAGAAGACAAACAGACTGAGCTGCACTTTCTTGTTCTTGTGGTTTTACAGCAACATCACGTCTTGGTCTCTTTGCAGTGGAAGGTGTTTCTTGGTGAACAGTTGGAGACTTTCGCTTTGGCGTTGACTTTTTAAATTCGTAACCGAGATTGATCGAAGGATTTTGCTTTGTTGTCGCTCCACATACAAAATGTTAACTGCAAACTCGGGATGATTTAGACAGTCAAATGTTTCCTTTTTGATTCTTCCTGTGGATCAATCCTGCCCATCACCTTCACCTTTCACTATTTTTCAATTCCGTTGGGAAGAGAAACAGTTTGAACAGAGGTTTACAGTCACACACATCTGATTCACTTTTGCATTTATGAAGTTCGCAAACAAATTTCTCGAGCCGTTTTCCGCTGTTAGGATCCAACAACCACACAATTATGATGTCCGAATCCCAAAACTAAAATATGACAATATCAGAACCAGAAACAAAAGTGATATGGTTCAAAAGACTTGAAAAGATCGACTTTGACAATAGACACATCCCACTGGGAAAACAAACATGGCGGTTTGATGCTCACTTTTTCGGAAAATCCTTCCCAGTGTGGATTGCGCAATGACCGGACGTCCGAGATTCTTGACGTGTGTATTACAGGTGGTTTTAAAGCTCAAAAATATATAAGGGTCATTCCACGCCAAATGTCCGAATGCCCTCGCTCGACCATCTCAGATTTGACTGAAAAAATTCTAGGAGGTTCACACATTTTAAAAACATGAAAGTCCCAAATTTTAGCTCCCAACTTCGTATAGTTTTGTCATTAAAAAATATTTTGTCAACTCTCCCCTGACCTCTTTTGAGCAGAGTTTTCAGATTTCTGTATCTAAAAAAACTATTTAAGGTCAGTTCTTGCAATTTTTAAAGGTTAAAATTTGTCAAATGTACTTGTAGAATCTGGACTTTTACACTTTTTACACTTTTGGTTTATCACAGATTTCTGGGGGCTTGAATTTGCTGGAAAATTCTACTCTTCAAATCTGAGGGCGTCTTTGAAGGACTGTGGAAAGTGCAATTTTAAAGACAGAGGTTTGATATTGAACATAAACCTTCCCACACACGCCACTGTGGACTTTGTATTTTAAAACTGAGCCTCTGTGCTGAAAGCTTTAGAACAGGGGTGTCCAAACTTTTTTCATCAAGAGCCACATGTCAAAACCTTGATGAAGCAGAGGGCTGATCGGGGGCCGTGGACTGGTGGTCAGTGCAGTGAATAATTGAAATATGTGCATTTTTAACATGTTAGAATGATCCATCAGGCCTCTATTATATCAAAGGTACACACTAAATATTAGATATTGGCTTTAGCGAGGTACATTTTTACATAACTTGTAGTAAGAAGCACTTAAGGTAATTTGGGTCAGTTCACCTGGAAGCCTGAGGGCCAAGAATAACTGATATGAGGGCCGCATTTGGCCCCCGAGCCATAGTTTGGACATGCCTGCTCCAGAAGATATTAAGGGTTAAAAATGGAAAGAATAAAGTTGGTGGCGTCTTTATCTAGTCCGGCTGGGGCCACCTAGTGTCTCTGCTCAATTTCATTTCTCTCCAGTGAATAAGGCGACGTTCAGACTGCAGGGCTTAACGCTCAATTCCGATTTTTTTGTGAAATCCGATGTTTTTGCGAGGTCGTTCACATTTCCAATTAAATGTGACTTGTACGTGACTCCAGTGTGAACAGTAAACGGACCAAAAGTGTCCCGCATGTGACACTGGAGACACGACGACGTCAACCGCAGCGAGCGTCTCTGTGTTTACAGAAGTTGTCCAAACATGGACGCAGCATTGAGCACCTGGAGATTTTAAAGTTCCTCTCGTACCGGAGCCAGAACATGAACAACTTACTTGTTTTAAGGAGGAGATTGAGAAGGAGAAGGACGAGGTTTTTGGTCGTGGTGTTTTGTGGTGAGTGGAGATGTGCTTCACTTCAGTAACATGGAGTTCATTAACAATTTTCGCCTACTTCAGTGCAGAATAGTGACGTTTGTGTCTTGTTGATAACGTGTAGGTCGAATGAATGTGCTTTGGCCATTCAGACTGAAGTCACATGTTAAGAGATCAGATATGTATCGGTTTCAGGAGCACATATCCAAGTGTCCTGGGTCACATTTAAAAAAAAATCTGATCTGTGTCGTCATTAAAAGATCGGATACAGGTCACATAGAAGCCAAAAATCGGATTTGGGTCACTTCAGGCTGCAGTCTGAACGCAGCCTAAGTCAGGAATTGGAATAGACTAGACGATTTACAATAAACCTGGAATTGCGAGTTCGGGCACCAGCCAATCAGCGAAGAGTCAGACATTCTGTGTTGGCAACGATTCCCAAGATCGAGGATTTAAAGGCAGAACAAAGAGAATATTTAGTGAATTTTATCAAGGGGAAAGACGTTATTGTCCTTCTTCCTACGGGATTTGGGAAAAGCTTAATATACCAGTTAGCCCCGTTAGCGGCGCATTACATATGTCACGACCAAATAACAGTGATTGGTAAATTTAAAAAAAAAGTACCCGCCTACTGTCAAGCAAACAAATCCTAATGCTGCGAGGTCAGACGGTTTCTACGAAGTGAAACCAGCTGGTGAATCAGGTTACTCTTTACTATGTTATATAAAAAAAATAAATAAAATGATAGCACACACCAACATAAAATGGACTGTTTTAGAAAGACTTTGATTTGTGATGTTGTTCATGGACTGTGATTAGCACTTTCAGAAGCTAAGAAAACACTCTGAATATTTGACACATTTGATCACTCAACTATTGCAAATTATCTGAACTCTCTGAGGGAACGTTCAGATGTTTGGTGTAACACTCCTGAATTGTTCATAGGCGTCCTGTTGTTGTGCTGGAACATCTGTTTTAGAAATGATCTGTTGTAAAGGAACCCAGCACAAGTCTTCTCTCCTGGGCCAGAAGAAACTTTTTGCTGGGTCGTGTGGATGCATGAATTGTATCTGAACATCTTGTTGGGCTTTAGTCCACTATGGCTGCATTCAAACTGCAGCCTGAAGTGACCTAAATCTGATTTTTTGGCCCCTATGTACCTGTATCTGATCTTTTAATGACAGTCTGAACAACACAGATCCAGTTTTTTTTTCAAATGTGACCCAGGACACTTGGATATGTGCTCCTGAAACTGATACATATCTGATCTTTTGACATGTGACTTCAGTCTGAACGGTCAAAGCGCATTCATCCACCTACACGTTTATCAACAAGCCACAAACGTCACTATTCTGCGCTGAAGTAGGTGAAAATTGTTAATGAACTCCGTGTCACTGAAGTGAAGCACATCACCACTCACCACTCTTGGCTCCGTCTCCACATCCACACGTTCCTTTCAACGGACGTCGCTGCCGCTGCCCCACAAAACACCACGACCAAAAACCTCGTCCTTCTCCTTCTCAATCTCCTCCTTAAAACAAGTAAGTTGTTCATGTTCTGGCTCCGGTACGAGAGGAACTTTAAAATCTCCAGGTGCTCGATGCTGCGTCCATGTTTGGACAACTTCTGTAAACACAGAGACGCTCGCTGCGGTTGACGTCGTCGTGTCTCCAGTGTCACATGTGGGACACTTTTGGGCCGTTTACTGTTCACACTGGAGTCACATACAAGTCACATTTAATTGGAAATGTGAACGACCTCGCAAAAACATCGGATTTCACAAAAAAATCGGAATTGACCCTGCAGTCTGAACGTAGCCTATGAGACAGAACACGCAGAAGAAGAGTTTTCACAAGGCGTCCAAATCACCTGACCGATATGTAACCTGTGTTTATGACCATCACTGGTTCAGATACAAAACTCTGCTCAAAACAGGTCAGGGCGGAGTTGACAAAATATTTTCTAATGACAAAACTATAAGAAGTTGGGAGCTAAAATGTGGGACTTTCTTATTGGAAAGTGTGTGATCCTCCTAGAGTTTTTTCAGTCAAATCTGAGATGGTCGAGCGGGGAGATTTGGAGATTTGGAGATTTGGAGTGGAACCCCACACAGATCTCCACAGATCTGACCTGTAACTTGGTCCATTTTGGTCTCCATGGAGATAGAAAGGTTTAAAGCCACACTGTGAAACATTCCAGACAAAGCAATAACATCTCCAGGGAGAAAACCGTTTGAAATTGTGTAACTTTTCCCCCACCAGAAACGTTACACAATGGACCTTTAAAAGTGCAATGTAACCGAGGGCGCTTTCACATCCGCGCCAGGCAATAAAATAGTTCTTCTGTATCATATAGACTCCGGCGTGTTCCGCTTTCACCCCGGCAAACGAACCAAAATTGGTGCGACTGACGTATATCCAAGGCTCCTGCGCACAGCGGGTTCAACTCTATATCCTCTTACTTTATCTCCAGACTTCTGTGCATTAAAATCCTGTTTCTGAAATAATACACCACACTTCACAAATAAAAATAATAACACAGTTTTGACTTGTGCCTGAACCAGAAGTGCAGAGTCTGATCTTTTGAACACTGAAGAGTCTCAGAGCGAGTGGTTTTACTGTCGACAGGAAACAGCTGTGATGATGTGTCCGAGTCTGACCCGAGTCCGAACGTACACTACAGGTCAAAACTTTAAGAACATGTAATGGTTTTGAGTTTATTGGTCACAAACTCATCTATAAAAGGGGCGCTGTGCTCTACGCTCGTCCCTCCCTCCTGGACTACGACCAGTTGTTGTTACGGGCTCCGGCCCTTTGGGATTTGTTTAGCGTGCTCCCGTTCTTCTCTGTTTGCTTTTGTGTGTGTGATTCGCTCGGTCCGTGAGCCCTGGACCCGGATGAGCGGGAGCACCAGACGCCGGACGGAGGCTGGCGTCGAATCGCGTCGAGGATTGGCCGGTCATCCCTGCCGCCCCCACCAATCCGCGGATGCCACCTGTGGGAGCGGGGGTTTAAAAGGACAGTCTTCTGCCTGCTCGGGGCGGCTGGATCCCTGGGGCCAGCTCGCCCTTCTGTTTGATTTTTTTGGTTGTCTCATTTTGTTTTTGTTATATGGCCGGCTGTTGCCTCTGTTAGTTCGTTGAGACACCTTTGGTTCGCAGTACAACTTTAGTTAGATTTTGTTACGTTGTACTTAGGGGTCCTTAGTTTAGTAGATTATTTTGTTTAAATCCTTTTTATTTTCTCCCCAAATTTCTGTGTTTTTCTTTGCCTTTTCCTACACTGTAAATAATAAATGCACAATTTTTTGTTAAAACTTAAACATCCTGGTTTTATTGTTACTTCCCTTTCTCCCCTAGCAAAGGGGACGTAACAGTTGTCATGGCCGCAAGACACAAGGTCAAGAGTGGACCACGTTTAGGGGCACTATGATTACTGCTGCAAAGTGTCCAGTCCAGTAATTGCGGAGAGTGTGCGGACATCATGGGGGTATGTGGGAAATCGTCTTGTTGACACAGTAACGGCGTGCGTGAGGTTAACATGGCTTGTGTTTTTAGCGTCTGTGGCTCAGTGATGGTGATGATAGGGCGACATCAACCCCATTAAACAACGACGGAGCGCCACAGTCCAGAGCGCCCTGTACACGAATCCACTCGGGTGTCTCAGCACGACTTCGGTAAACTATAAAGCTGCACCATCGGCAGAACACGCAAACACACACGGAGCAGACAGCGACCGCACAGCGACAAACACCCACAGACACACTCATCACTCCACGCCGACGAGGAACGGAACGGAGGAACGAACCGAAAAAGCGAGCGCGACGTGCCGCTTCTAGACACGACTGAACAACTGAGTCACTGCGAACACGCCGACAATCCGTTGGTCCCAGACACACCCTCCCTACACGCCACAACTGAACAAAGCCCAGAGTCACCGTGAACGAACAAACAAACAAAACCACTCACCCATCACACTGTTGTGTTTCCTTTAAAGTCCCACGCGGTTTATTTGTGAAAAAAGTTCGAAAATAGACCATTAAATGACAGTGCAACTTATAATCCAGAGCGACTAATAGTGTGGAAAATATTTTAGAGCTTTTTTTTTTTTTTTTTTTTCCACTTACAAAATGATGCAGTACGTTAAATCAAGACATGTGCATACAGTTAAGAATTGTGGCCCCATTCACACTAGTTCATATTTGAGTCTTTTTTGTTGTGGAGGCAGTGTTCGTTCACACTAATTTGATGGAAAATGTCTCCAGAGACGGAATGATCTGGTGCCTCCAGCTCCCACGAATTCATCTGAGTACAGATCTGATCCGGCACCGTGTGGACGCCTGAAAACACTGATACTCTGGTGTAGGAGCTCTAGTCGCGTCCTTATGTGGACCACGTCACTGTGACTTCTGTCTTCCTAATTCTCTGGGTTCGTGACACTGGTCATGTGATGCTATTGCGGAAAACAGTTTAAACAAACGTCTTAAAATCCGGTGCTGACCTTGTCCTCGACAGTTTTCATGCTTGCCATCTTCCTTGATTCGAAATCGGCTGCTGCAACTTCAAAACATGGTGCTCCACTTCCTTGTTTTTACCGTCATGTGACGAGCGTTTCAGGCGGTTTTGCGTTACTGTGTGGAAACTGAAGGCTTTGATTACGAACACAAATGACAGCCTGATTCATCAGACGGTTTCACTTTGTAGAAACCGTCTGACCTCGCAGTGTCAGGATTCGTTCACTCGATGGTAGGCGGGTACTTTTTTTCATTTAACCAATTGCTGCTATTTAGTCATGACGTATGTAATGCGCCGCTAACGGGGTTAACTGGTTTCGGCTTTAAATCCTCGATCTCGGGAATGGTTGCCAACACAGAATGTATGTCTCTTCGCTGATTGGCTGGTGCCTGAACTCGCACTTTCGAGGTTTTTGCGAACCGTCTAGTGTATTCTGATTCCTGACCTAGTCGCTGGAGAGAAATGAAATTGAGCGGAGACACTAGGTGGCAAGAGCCTGACTACAGAAACGACGTGTCTGGAGGCAAAACGTTTCCGATACGGCGATTCGTTTCAGTGTAAACGTGACCTGAGTTAAGCCGTTTTTTCCCTCCACTATATTTTCTGTTTCGCATGTGGCCCCAAGGAAAAAACGACTGTCCACCCCTCTTCTTGACAAAGCAATAACATCACGACGACAAGCAAGTGACGGACTCTCCACCTGAAAAGCTTCACAGTGCGCCTTTAACCACTTCCTGTTTTATCACATGACATCACCAGGTGGATCAGACTGTTTCCAGTTCGAGAGAAGAACCTGTGTAAAACATGTGAATGAAACAAAACAAAACACAACTCCAGGTGTGTTTGTGACGAGGAAACGACATTACAACATGATGAAACCGTGTAATTCGAGCCTTTTAACTCTCAAAAAAGAAAAATCCACATCTCGTTTCCATGAACTGCAGCTCCAACAATAGTTTCACAGTCAAAACGGTATTGACTGTGGATGGTTCCCGCGCTGACCCCGGCTCCAGCGCTCTCATTATTCTAAAGCGTGAAAGTGTGTGCAGTTACAGTTGGGCTCTGAGTGTTAAAGGACAGACGCCGACTCCACGAGAATGGATTTTTATTATAATAAAGTTCCATTCGTTTTACATAGTAAGAAAAATCAAACTCCACTCTCCGCTGTCCAAGTTAAAGAAGACGTACGATGCTTGTCTCCCGCCCGACGAGTTTATTTGTACTGCACAATGTGTACACAAAGTAATTCAGAGTGCTTTACAGAATAAGAAATACATTAAAATCACAACACAAACAAAACAAAACATAAATAGAGAGAGAGATTAAATTAGTAGAGTTTAATGTAGAGATAGATAAATATATTTATTTATTTGGTTTATTTAGCAGGGACAGTGTACATTAATCAACATTTCTGTAAAGTTATTTTTCATCTAGAGTATTTTCATCTGGAGTCCCTGGACAGATGATAAACATGATCACCCTAGCTTTAAAGCTTTATTTATCCTGAAGGAAATTAAGTTTATTATATCTTATTTTATTTTAATTTAATGATTTATTTTATTGTATTATATATGTATTATTTATTTATTTTTTATGATCATATTTTGAACAACAAACAAAAAAAAAAAAAACATTTTAACCTGAATTCAAGCTAAATTATTTTATTGTATTTTTTACTTATTTATTTATGAAATTTTATTTATTTTTTATTTATTTTTTTATTATTATATTTTGAATGATAAAAAATAACCTGAACTCCATTTTACTTTATTTGTATTTATTTATTATTATTCATTTATTTTATTTTTATTATTATATTTTGAATATAAAAAAACACACTTTAACCTGAACTCAAACTAAACTATATTATTGTATTTTATTTGTATTTATTTATTTTTTTTATTTTCTAATTTATTTTTTATTATTATATTTTGAACATAAAAAAATAATAAAAATTAATTAACCTGAACTCAAACTAAACTATATTATTATATTTTGTTTTTATTTATTTATTTATTTTATTTATTTATTTTTTTATTTATTATTATGTTTTATTATTATATTTTGAACATTTAAAAATAATAATTAAAAAAATATAACCTGAACTCAAACTAAACCGTCTTCCAACAACAGGCCTCTGGGGGCTGCAGGTTTTAACATTTATAAATGTGCACTATGGAACTTTTCTGCTGCGAAATGTTCCACAGTGTGACATTAAACAGCTCTACTTTACATTTATTCAATTACAAGTGGATTTAAAGCTCAAAAATACCAAGAAAAACATTATTCTGACTGTGAGCAGTGTCGCCTCTCCACAGATCTGACCTGTAACTTGGTCCGGTTTAATGGTTTAAAGGTTTAATGCCACACTGTGGAACTTTTCTGACAAAGCGATAACATTTCAATGGAGAAAAACACTTGACAGAGCCTTCAACAGAAAAGTTACACAGTGCATCTTTAAGTTCTAAATTTATGCGGAAATAAACAAACACAGAACTAAATCCTGTGTTTGTTTGTTCTTTGTTTCTTCTGGTCACAGCTCCCTCTTTCTCTTCCTCCTCCTCTTCCTCCTTCAGTCCGATTACAGGCTCCAGTCTCCGTCATGCTGCATTGGTTTCCATTAGACACACTTTGTTTTCCCGGGAATGCCGTGTTATCCGGAATGTTCCCTCCTCGGATCACCACCAAACTGGCAAATTACACCGAGTCCGCCCATCCGCAGCCAATACAGAAGCGAGCGGCGCCGGCCAGAGCTTCACGACTTCATCAGGAGACCAGAAAGTTTGTGTTGAGCGGAGAAAAGCTCTGCTCAATGTCGGAAAAAACGTGACACTTTGAATTCCCAAAAGGATATTTCATGGGACATTTTAAGGAGACGTATTATGAATAATCTACTTTTGTAATGTTTCCCGTGGCAACTGGGCACACGCTGAGCAGTTTCTGAAACTTTTTTTTAGGGCCGGGCATGTTAACGTGTTAAGTTCGCGTTAACTAATTAAGTCATTATCGCCGACAATTATTTTAGTGTCGTTAACACAGTTTTTATTATTTATTTTATTTTAAACGTCAGTTTCTCACTGGCTTTTATTTTGAAAAAGTCCCCCGTGAGCATTTCTTTAAGTTTGATGTCTTTTCTTTACACTTTTTTTCACTTGTTTCTGACCACGTGAGATGCAACGTGTCTCCGGGTTCTGGCCGGACCAGCCGTGCGCTCTGAGCTGAGTTTATTTAGTTCAGTGCTGCAGGGGGAGTCACTGATTTACCCAGATACAACTGGAAGAAAAACTGTGATTGGTCCATTTCCATTCCATTATATTAACACAAATATCAGTCCAAGTTTATAACGATGATGTAGAAATTATTACTAGTGTCGTGTTCATTACTCAATGAGTAAAAATATTGAAAAATATTTTTAAAATATATTAGTAGTACAAAAGTCCATTCAGTATTTTTTCTTGAGCCTTCAGAACCTTGAAGACTCTGAGGTTCCCCTCTGAAAGAAATGCTGTTTGCGCAACAAATGTTTGTCTCTTTCATTTACATTTCCAATAAAAGTGCAGCTTTACTCTACTTTTTATTCATTAATTGATTTTGCATTAATCGCTCAAACTCATGCGATTAATGCGATTATTTTTTTTTTTTTTTTTTTGCCCAGCCCTAGTTTTTTTCCATGGTGTGACATTAAACATTTCCATTTTTCCAGTATTTATTCTTTACGGGTGTTTCTATTGCTCAAAAATACAATATTTTTTCTCAGTGAATAGGGGCGACTCTCCACAGATCTGACCTGTAGTTTAGCCCATAGTTGAGATGGATTAGATTTAATCTCTGTCATGGAACATTCTAGACCAGACCTGGGCAATATGCAGCTCCTGGGTCACCTACAGGCCTTTTGTTTGACTCCGATTGGCCCATTTAAGATCATTTGGAATTACAAAATAAACATATTTTATCAATTTTCATTGCTCTTGTCTGGAATGTTCCACAGTATGACTTTAAACAGCTCTACTTTACATTTATTCAATTTTATAGCTCAAAAAAATCGGAGAAAAACAACATTCTGACTGTGAGTGGGTTCGCCTCTCCTCAGATCTGACCTGTAACCTGGTCTGGTTTGGTCTCCATGAAGATAGAGGGGCACAACCTTTATTCCGACAGTCCTCCACCCGGGCATTCCGTCATTTCCGACAATCCTTATTCCAACAGACCCCCAATCGGACATTCCATGATTCCAACAATCCTTATTCTGACAGACCCCCACCCGGGCATTCCGTCATTTCGACAATCCTTATTCCAACAGGCCCCCAATCGGACATTCCATCATTCCGACAAATCCTTATTCCGACAGACCCCCACCCGGACATTCCGTCATTCCGACAATCCTTATTCCGACAGTCTCCCACCCGGACATTCTATCATTCCAACAATACTTATCGAGACAGTCTCCCACCCGGGCATTCCGTGATTCCGACAATCCTTATTCTGACAGACCCCCACCCAAACATTCCGTCATTCCGACAATCCTTATTCCGACAGTCCCCCACCCAGACATTCCGTCATTCTGACAATACTTATCCCGACAGACTCCCACCCGGTCATTCCATCATTTCAACAATCCCCATGCCGACACTTTTTATGTTGCCATTCCGTTATAAGATTTCTTTGCGTACGCTGCGTAGACGGCGCCTTCTTCCGTCCACCGCACCTCCTTCGCCGCCAGTTTGTGAAAAACATTGTCCCGAAAAGAGCGCCGCCGCAACGTTATAATTCCCTTGTGTGTGTCGGAACGGTGCTGGGAAAAAAAAAGCTAAAGTGCCGCCACCCCAACCAAGGAAAAAAAAAAAAAAACAAAAAAAATCGGAGCGCATTGACGTCTATTTGTCGGAATGGCAGCACGTAACCAAACATAGAAAGCTTTAATGCCACACTGTGAAACATTCCACACAAAGCATGAACATCATTTTCTCCACGGAGAAAACCACTTGACGAACCCTCCACGGGAAAAAGTTCCACAGTGCAGCTTTAAATTTTCGCAGCGTGACACCGGCGCAGACACAAAAGTACATATAGTTTTTGCAGTTTTTTTGAGGGCAGATCTTGCATCGCCGGAGAAAAACCTGACGCTCAGAAAGTTGTTAAGAAGAAAATCATTTGAACAAGTTGCTTAAAACACCTCAGTCTTATGAATATTTATACTTTTTTAATGTAAAACTTGTCCTGTGCGGCGGATCTTAGAATATTAGTCTGCTTATTATTCATTATGCACACAAACTTTCTCATGTATGGTCTTATTGCATCGCTTTTTGTTCAGTTTAAAAGTACACTGTGTAACTTTCCTACTGGACACAAAAAAAAAATTAAATAAAATAAAATAAAACTTTGAATTTTGTGTTTTAAATCTTCTATTCAGAGACCAGATTATGATATATTCTGATTTTTTTTTATGATAATATTTCTTCAAAAACAGATCTGGGGTTGTGTTTTGTTTCATTCACACATGTTTAACACACAAAGTTGTCTTCTCTTAACTGGAAAATACTCAGTTCCACCTTGTGATGTCATGGGGTGATACAGGAAGTGCTCCGTTGTGTTTTTAAACTCCACACACCTTCACGAGAATCATTTGGAATTGTTGATTTCTACTGAATTATTGAACCACGATCAGAACAGATTTCTTGTAACTTCTCGATTTTTGATGAAGATTTGTTCAATTTTATTTTGCACCACATATAAACAATATTTTTGTTCTTGTAAATAATTGTGTATCGACAAACGGAGGTGACAGAAAAGCCGGTAGCAGCTGAAGTGTGTGTTTTCTTCCGGTCGACGTAAATACGTTGGTGTCTCTGTCCAATCAGAACCCTTCAGAAGTAATCCGTGTATCATTCGTTCATTTGTTTTTTCAAAATAAAACCAGAAATAAGAAAAAAAAAAAAAAAAACAGTTTTCTTCATTATTTGTCTCCAAAACCAAAATGAAAAAACAGATAATGATTTGTGGTTTTTTTTCAGTTTTCAATTTTGTGTTTAAATGATGGGAAAAAAATAAATAAATAAAAAGGTTTAACGGTTTCCCATTTCCGTGACTTAAACTGTGACTGAACCAGGACTAAACCAGATCCGGGACCAGATTGGAATCAGACCATGACTGAGACCGTGACTGAGACCAGGACCAGACCAGGATGGGACTGAGACTAGGACTGAGAATGGAACAAGACCACGACTAAAATTGGTTTCGTCCTGGTTCAGTCCTGGTTTAGTCCTGGTTTAGTCCTGTTTTAGTCCTGGTTCAGTCCTGGTTCAGTTCTGTTTTAGTCCTGGTTCAGTCCTGGTTTAGTCCTGTTTTAGCCCTGGTTCAGTTCTGTTTTAGTCCTGGTTTAGTCCTGTTTTAGTCCTGGTTCAGTTCTGTTTTAGTCCTGGTTTAGTCCTGTTTTAGTCCTGGTCTAGTCCTGTTTTAGTCCTGGTTTAGTCCTGGTTTAGTCCTTGTTTAGTCCTGTTTTAGTCCTGGTTCAGTTCTGTTTTAGTCCTGGTTTAGTCCTGTTTTAATCCTGGTCTAGTCCTGTTTTAGTCCTGGTTTAGCCCTGGTTTAATCCTGGTTCACAGATTAAGTCACGTAAACGGGAAATGGATGTTTTCTGTTTTGTTTTGTTTTTTCTAAATTAAAAACTTAGAAATAGAATTGTGATCTTTTTCTTTTTTTCCTATTTTGGTTTTGGAGGCAAATAATGAAGACAATCATTTTTTTGTTTTCTTATTTTTGGTTTTATTTTGAAAATCCAATGAATGAATGACACACAGATTGGAATTAAATAAAGACAATTTAACGTGTTCCAGGTAAACTCGAAGTAGAACATTTTAATTCCAAAACCATTAAATTCAGATTTTAAAATGATGATGTAAACTTAGCGTGGAGTAAACAGAGTCTAGTCTCTTTCCGGTTGTTTCTGGTGAGGTTTCTGGGTCTGCTCCCCTGAACAAACACGACGTCCTCCTGGGAGCAGAGAGCATGATGGGAGAGGAGAATGACCAGACCGGGACTGAGACCGGGACCAGACCGGGACCGAGACCGAGACTGAGACCGGGACCAGACCGGGACCAGACCGAGACCGAGACCGGGACCAGACCGGGACCAGACCGGGACCAGACCGGGACCAGACCGAGGGACCAGACCGGGACCAGACCGAGACCGGGACCGAGACCGAGACCGGACCAGACCGGGACTGAGACCGGGACCAGACCAGGGCCAGAGCAGGACTGAGACCGGATTAGTCCTGGTAAACCTGGTTTAGTCCTGGTTCAGTCCTGTTTTAGTCCTGGTTTAGTCCTGGTTTAGTCCTGGTCTAGTCCTGGTTTAGTCCTGGTTTAGTCCTGGTTTAGTCCTGTTTTAGTCCTGTTTTAGTCCTGTTTTAGTCCTGTTTTAGTCCTGGTTTAGTCCTGTTTTAGTCCTGGTCTAGTCCTGGTTCAGTCCTGTTTTAGTCCTGGTTTAGTCCTGTTTTAGTCCTGGCCTAGTCCTGGTTCAGTCCTGGTTTTAGTCCTGGTTCAGTCCTGGTTCACAGTTTAAGTCACGTAAACGGGAAATGGATGTTTTCCTTTTTTTTTCTTTTTTTTTTTCCCATTTAAAAACTAAATTGAAAACTTAAAAAAAGAATTGTAATCTTTTTTTTATTTTATTTTTTTTCCCCCATTTTGGTTTTGGAGGCAAATAATGAAGATTTTTTTTTTTTTGTTTTCTTATCTTTGGTTTTATTTTGAAAAAACAATGAACGAATGATACACGGATTGGAATTAAATAAAGGAGATTTAATGAGTTTTAATTCCAAAACCATTAAATTCTGATTTTAAAATGATGATGTAAACTTAGCGTGGAGTAAACAGAGTCTAGTCTCTTTCCGGTTGTTTCTTGTGAGGTTTCTGGGTCTGCTCCCCTGAACAAACACGACGTCCTCCTGGGAGCGCTGGGCCGTGGAGCAGAGAGCATGATGGGAGATTTCTGACAGCCCCGCGCTCTTTGGCCCGGCACGGTTTAGCGGAGCGTTGAGGGTTTGATTCCCGCCGAGGTAGAAGCCGAGTCTGGGGAGAGGTTCCCAGGGGCGGCTGCTCGGACCCCGGAGACGAGTCAGACGAGTCAGAGGAGCTCGAGTCGGAGAAGTTTACAACACGACTGGAAAGAGTTCAAACAATCTGCATGTGACGACGACGATACTGCGCAAGAAATATCCCAAGATTCACTATTTTAACCAATTTGATCTCAACCGGGTCTAAACCAGGTCTAAACTAGAACTAAATTAGGTCAAAACTAGGACAAAACAAACCAGGACTAAATCAGGGCTAAATCAAGACTACATCAGCTCTAAACCAGGACTAAACCAAGACTAAACCAGGTCTAAACCAGGTCTAAACCAGGTCTAAACCAGGACTAAACCAAGACTAAACCAGGTCTAAACCAGGTCTAAACCAGGTCTAAACCAGGACTAAATTAGGATGACACTAGGACTACATCGGGTCTAAACTAAGAATAAACCAGGACTACATAAGGTCTAAACTAGGTCTAAACCAAGACTAAACTAAGACTAAACCAGGACTAAATTAGGTCAAAACTAGGACTACATCAGGTCTAAACCAGAACTAAACTCAGGTCTAAATCAGGACAAAACGAGGACTAATTCAGGTCTAAACCAGGACTAAACCAAGACTAAACCAGGTCTAAACCAGGTCTAAACCAGGACTACATCTGGTCTAAACCAGGACTAAACCAAGACTAAACCAGGTCTAAACCAGGTCTAAACCAGGACTACATCTGGTCTAAACCAGGACTAAATTAGGATGACACTAGGACTACATCGGGTCTAAACTAAGAATAAACCAGGACTACATAAGGTCTAAACTAGGTCTAAACCAAGACTAAACTAAGACTAAACCAGGACTAAATTAGGTCAAAACTAGGACTACATCAGGTCTAAACCAGAACTAAACTCAGGTCTAAATCAGGACGAAACGAGGACTAATTCAGGTCTAAACCAGGACTAAACTAAGACTAAACCAGGACTACGTCAGGTTTAAACCAGGACTAAACTAGGACTAAACCAGGATTAAATTAGGTCAAAACTAGGACTACATCAGGTCTAAACCAGGACTAGACTGAAACTAAACCAGGTCAGGTCTAAACTAGGACTATTGCTTTTTTTTTAATTTTTTGACTAATTTGATCCCTGCCAACAGTAAAGAGGAGCATAAATTGAAATTCAAAACATGGAAATAAATGTTTATATTTGGATTTAATCTGAGAATGGATTTTTTTCACAAATTTTGGACTAAATGAGACTCATAACACAGGATGTAATTTGTGGACATTATTCACTCTCTGTGTCGTGTTGTGTGTTTTGTCTTACTAATGTTTATTTTTTTCAAAAATGCTGAAAATAATAAAAAAATATATATATATATATATATATATATATATATATATATATATATATATATATATATATATATATATATATATATATATATATAAAAAAGAAAACTACAGCTCAATAAGGAGGTTTGGAGATATTTGGAGACAGACGTAAAGACATAAAGAGTTAAACAAAACACAACTTCAGAACTTCAGGTCTGTTTTTGTGGAGGTAACAACATTATAATTTGACTCTTGTTTTAAAAAATAAAATAAAAAAAAAAAAGTGGAAACATATTTATAAAAGGACATGGGAAAACAAAGTTGAGGATTAAATATTTTTATTTTTACTCTGTAATTTACCGGTGCTCAAAAAACAAGTAACAAAATAACTGGGTGGAACTTAAACCAGGAGCAAAACAAAAAGGTTCTTTTAAACTTCAAAAACTGAAACTGGAAAAAATTATACTAAAAATAGACAATAAAAATATACAGGGAAAAAGGTGCCACTGATCAAACTTTTAGGGCTGAAATATGAAATGTGAAATGTGTCACCGCATGGTTTGGTTGTGTTGTAATCAAGACCAAGACCAGTCCAAGACCAGTCCAAGACCACGACCAGTCCAAGACCAGTCCAAGACCAGTCCAAGACCAGTCCAAGACCAAAGACCAGTCCAAGACCAAGACCAGTCCAAGACCAAGACCAGTCCAAGACCAAGACCAGACCAAGACCAGTCCAAGACCAGTCCAAGACCAAGACCAGTCCAAGACCAGTCCAAGACCAAGACCAGTCCAAGACCAGTCCAAGACCACGACCAGTCCAAGACCAAGACCAGTCCAAGACCAGTCCAAGACCAGTCCAAGACCACGCTAATCCAGACCAAGACCAGTCCAAGACCAAGACCAGTCCAAGACCAGTCCAAGACCAGTCCAAGACCACGACCAGTCCAAGACCAGTCCAAGACCAGTCAAGACCAACCAGTCCAAGACCACGACTAATCCAGACCAGACCAAGACCAAGACCAGTCCAAAGACCACCAAGACCAGTCCAAGACCAGTCCAAGACCACGCTAATCCAGACCAAGACCAGTCCAAGACCAGTCCAAGACCAGACCAGACCAGTCCAAGACCACGACCAGTCCAAGACCACGACCAGTCCAAGACCAGTCCAAGACCAGTCCAAGACCAGTCCAAGACCACGCTAATCGAGACCAAGACCAGTCCAAGACCAGTCCAAGACCACGCTAATCGAGACCAAGACCAGTCCAAGACCAGTCCAAGACCACGCTAATCGAGACCAAGACCAGTCCAAGACCACGACCAGACCAAGACCAGTCCAAGACCAGTCCAAGACCAAGACCAGTCCAAGACCACGCTAATCGAGACCAAGACCAGTCCAAGACCAGTCCAAGACCACACTAATCCGAGACCAAGACCAGTCCAAGACCAGTCCAAGACCACACTAATCGAGACCAAGACCAGTCCAAGACCAGTCCAAGACCAGTCCAAGACCAGTCCAAGACCACACTAATCGAGACCAAGACCAGTCCAAGACCAGACCAGTCCAAGACCAGTCCAAGACCACGCTAATCGAGACCAAGACCAGTCCAAGACCAGTCCAAGACCAGTCCAAGACCACACTAATCGAGACCAAGACCAGTCCAAGACCAGTCCAAGACCACAATCGAGACCAGACCAAGACCACAGACCAGTCAAGACCACACTAATCGAGACCAAGACCAGGTCAAGACCACACTAATCGAGACCAAGACCAGTCCAAGACCACATTAATTGAGACCAAGACCAGGTTAAGACCACACTAATCAAGACCAAGACCAGGTCAAGACCACAGGGTCCCGAGACCAGTCCAAGACCACACTAATCGAGACCAAGACCAGGTCAAGACCACACTAATCGAGACCAAGACCAGGTCAAGACCACACTAATCGAGACCAAGACCAGGTCAAGACCACACTAATCGAGACCAAGACCAGTCCAAGACCACACTAATTGAGACCAAGACCACAACCAGGTCAAGACCACACTAATCGAGACCAAGACCAGGCCAAGACCACGACCAGGTCAAGACCACACTAATCGAGACCAAGACCAGGTCAAGACCAAGACCAGTCAAGACCACACTAATTGAGACCAAGACCAGGTCAAGACCACACTAATCGAGACTAAGACCAGGTCAAGACCACACTAATCGAGACCAAGACCAGGTCCAAGACCACGACCAGGTCAAGACCACACTAATCGAGACCAAGACCAGGTCAAGACCACAGACCAGTCCAAGACCACACTTAATTGAGACCAAGACCAGGTCAAGACCACACTAATCGAGACCAAGACCAGGTCAAGACCACACTAATCGAGACTAAGACCAGTCCAAGACCAGACCAATCCAAGACCACATTAATTGAGACCAAGACCAGGTTAAGACCACACTAATCAAGACCAAGACCAGGTCAAGACCACAGGGTCCGAGACCAGTCCAAGACCACATAATCGAGACCAAGACCAGGTCAAGACCACACACTATCGAGACCAAGACCAAGACCTTTGTCGGTCGAGAACGAGACAAGACCAAGACCATGGCCCACTGAGACCAAATCTAAACCATCTTTGTCATTTCGACTTTTATTTTCTATTTTACAGTTATCTAGTATATATTTATTTATATCTATAAATCTATCTCCATTTCATCTGTTAAATGTTAATTTAATCTTAAAATAAGACAAACAAACTGTCCGGCACTGAAACACTCTGCGCCGCTTTTGGACCCTAACCCACAGTTTGAGAACCTGTTCTTCAAGAGAACCTCCACTGGGACTTTACGCAAAACTGTCAGTGCATTTATTGTCGTTTCTTTAAAACAAAAGGCTCAAACGTTCAGAAATAATCAGAATAGTTGAATGATAATTTAACAAAACGCTGGAGTCGTGTGAAAGAGACACTAAATTCCATGACTTTCCAAAACTTTCATTGAATTTACAAATATCATGACTTTTCCAGCCTGAAAGTTTTTTTTTCCATGATTTAAGGTAAAGCTCTAATTAATCTCACAAGAGTCAGTTTTGTGTAACATGCCTTTAAACTCGTGTACGTGCCAAAACTCTTTCTGTCTTGTTCAGCGTCTTCGTCATTATCCACTTTCCGCTCCGTCCCTCTTTAGCGCTCTTCCCGTCTGGAGCCGGACAGCCCTGCCCTCCGGAGCGGCCCTGTCATCCCCTCTCTCCGGCTCTGATCCGGGCTCTGGACCAGGCCCGGGTCTCTCTTTGCGGAAGGCGGTCCCAGTTCTAATAAAGTTTGTCCGGGGCTAAAGAGGCGAGCGGGAGAGCGGGGACGCCCAGGTGAACAGGGCTGCTTAAAGATGGATGGAGAGAGGAGTGGAAGTGACTAAATGTGCCCGCTGTGATTACTTTAGCCCAGGAAATATACGCGTTCATTTGGATCTCCGTCCGCAAAGGACGAGATTCTGTTCACGAGAGTTTAAAAGGCCAATATCTGTTTTATGATCTGTGTTTCCATGTTTCCTCGTCACAAACAAACCTGGAGTTGAGTTTTTTTCTGTTTTATTCACACACGTTTAACACACAAACCCTGATATTTTAAACCAGATCTAAACCAGGACTAAACCAGGTCTAAAACCAGGTTAAACCAGGACTAAACCAGGTCTAAACCAGGTTTAAACAAGGACTAAACCAGATCTAAACCAGGACTAAACCAGGTCTAAACAAGGTCTAAAACAAGGTCTAAACCAGATCTAAACCAGGACTAAACCAGGTTTAAACAAGGACTGAACCAGGACTAAACCAGGTCTAAACCAGGACTAAACCAGGTTTAAACAAGGACTAAACCAGGTTTAAACAAGGTCTAAACCAGGTCTAAACCAGGTTTAAACAAGGTTTAAACAAGGACTGAACCAGGACTAAAACCAGGTCTAAACCAGGACTAAACCAGGTCTAAACAAGGTCTAAACCCGGTCTAAACCAGGTCTAAACAAGGACTGAACCAGGTCTAAACCAGGTCTAAACCAGGACTAAACCAGGTTAAACAAGGACTGAAACCAGGTCTAAACAGGTCTAAACCAGGTCTAAACCAGGACTAAACCAGGTCTAAACCAGGACTAAACCAGGACTAAACCAGGTCTAACTGTTTAGTGTCTGTGGAGTAACGACAAACTGAGACGACAGAAAAGTCGGCAGCAGCTGAAGTTTGTGTTTTCTTCCGGTCGACGTAAATACGTTCGTGTTTCTGTCCAATCAGAACCTTCCCCACCCCCAGACGCTGAACGGAATTAAATAAAGACGATTTAACGAGTTTTCCATGTAAACCTCAATTCAGAATTATTATTTCCATGTAAACTCAAAAGAGAATATTCTAATTCTGAACTATTTGATTCAGAACAAATAATTCGGAATTAAAAAAAAAAAAAAAAAACATAATGTAAATGTGGCCAATCAATCAAAACATAAAAAAAACAAAACTATTTTCTTCATTATTTGTTTCCAAAACAAAAATTTTCAAAAAAAATAAAAATATATATAACAATTAATTTTTTCAATTTTTGATTTTACCTGACTAAAACTGAGATGCCGGACTGAACCAGGACTAAACCGTATTCAGTCCCGGTCTGGTCCCGGTCTTGGTTCCGGTCTCGGTCCTGGTCTTGATCCCGGTCTGGTCCTGATCTCAATCACATTCTAGTCCTGGTCTCAGTCCTGGTCTCAGTCCCGGGCTGGTCCTTGTCTAGTCACAGTCTCGGTCCCAGTGTGGTCCCGATCTTGATCCTGGTCTGGTCCTGATCTCAATCACAGCCTGGTCCTGGTCTGGTCCTGGTCTCAATCCTGGTCTCAGTCCTGGTCTGGTCCCAGCCTCAGTCCTGGTCCCGGTCTCAATCCTGGTCTCAATCCTGGTCTCAGCCCCGGTCTCGATCCCGGACTGGTCGCAGTCTCAGTCCTGGTCTTGATCCCAGTCTGGTTGTGGTCTCAGTCTGGTCCCGGTCTAGTTGCAGTCTCGTTCCCAGTCTGGTCCCGGTCTCGTCCTGACCTCAATCACAGTCTGGTCCTGGTCTGGTCCCAGTCTCAGTCGCGGGCTCAGTCCTGGTCCTGGTCTCAATCCTGGTCTCAGTCCTTGTCTGATCCTGGTCTCAGTCCCGTTCCTGGTCCCGGACCTTGTCCTGGACTCTGTGCTGTGCTGGTCTGGTCTTGGTCTAAGTCCTGGTTTCAGTTCTGGTCTGGTCCCGGACCTTGTTCAGTCCTGGTTCAGTCCTGGTTCAGTCCTGGTTCAGTCCTGGTTCAGTCCTGGTTAGTCCTGGTTCAGTCCTGGTTCAGTCCTGGTTCAGTCCTGGTTCAGTCTGACATCACAGTTTCATGTAAATGGGAAACAATCGTTGTCTGTTTTTTTGTTTGTTTTTTTCCTTTTCATTTAAAGACAAAATCAAAAACCGAGAAAACAAATCATTATCGATCTTTTCAGAAAATCTTTGTTTTTTCATTTTCTTATTTTTGCTTTTATTTTGAAAAACAAATGAACGAACGACCCACAGATTCTCCAGGTTCGTTTGCGACGAGTAAAAAACTTTACAACATCGACAGTTTAACAAACGTCTGAACATAAACAAAGTCGTCGCTCTGTTTCACTTCTTTTTTCACCTCGTTACAGTTTGGTTTATCGCCTGAACCCTGTAAAAGTTTCCCCCGAGTTCCTTTAAGTCCACGGAGAACAATGGGCATGACTGACGCTCTCTCTCTTCCTCTCTTTCTCTTCTCTCTTTCTCTTTCTCTCTTTTCTCTCTTTCTCTTTTTCTCTCTGTATGTTGTAATTACGAGTCCAACCTCAAACGCGCCGCCACAGATTAGTCTACGGAAAAAAAGAAAAGAAAAAAAAAACGGAGTGATTGTGGGCGCGTTTGATTTGTCTTCCTCCTCCCTCCTCTCTCTCTCTCTCTCTCTCTCTCTCTCTCTCTCTCTCTCTCTCTTTCTGTGTGTCTGTTTTTCTTCTGTTCGTTTCTTTCTTTTCTGGGTGATTGTGGCTTTGTCTGTCTGACTCAACGAAGGAGAGAAGAGAGAAAGAAAGAAAGAAAGAGAGAGAAAAGAGAGGAGGAGCATAGAGGAAAGAGAAGAGAGAGAGGAGACAGAGAAGAGGAGAGAGAAGAGAGACAAGAAAGGGGAGAGAGATGAGAGAGGATGTGATAGAGGAGAGAGAGAAGAAAGGAGAGATGAGAGAAAAGAAAGAAGAGAGGAGAGAGAAAAAACGCGATAGAGGAGAGAGGAAAGAAGAGAGAGAGATGATAGAGAGGAGGAGAGAGAGAGAGAAGATCAAGAGGAGGAGAGAGAAGAAAAGAGAAGAGAGAAGAAAGAAGAGAGGAGGAGGAGAAAAGGGACAGGAGATAGAAGAAAGGAGAGAGAGAGAGGACACAGAGAGGAGGAGAGAGGAGAAAGAAGAGAGGAGAGACAGAGGAGGAGTGGACGTAGAGGAGATAGAAGAAAGGAGAGAGAGGAGGAGAGAGAGGATAGAGAGAAAGAGAAGAAAGGAGAGAGAGGAGAGAGAGAGGATAGAGAGAAAGAGAAGAAAGGAGAGACAGAGGAGAGAGAAGAAAGAAGAGAGATAAGAGGAGGAGAGACAAGAGAAGTGGACGTAGAGGAGCTAGAAGAAAGGAGAGAGAGAAGAAAGAGAGAGAGAGAAGAAAGGAGAGAGAGGAGAGAGAGCGAGAGGAAACAGAGGGGAGGAGGAGAGAGGAAAGAAGAGAGGATAGAAAAGAAAGGAGAGAGAGGATAGAGATGAGAGAGGAGAGGAGATAGAAGAAAGAAGAGAGAGGAGGAGAGAGAGAGAGAGAGAGAGAGAGAGAAGAAAGGCGAGAGGAGGAGAAGGAGGGAGAGAGAGAGAGAGAGAGCGAGAAGAAAGGCGAGTGGAGAAGAGAGAGAGAGAGAGAGAGAGAGAGAGAGAGAGAGAGAGAGAGAGAGAGAGAGGGGTGTGAGCAGATAAAAGCCGCGTGATTAACCAAGAAATAAACTGAAAAGCGAAAACAACGGAGGAGAAAAGCCGAGTCTGGAGGAAAAGTTGGTTTGAGGAGTTCAGAGTGTTGAGGAGTAACAGATTACATGTACCAGAGTAATCAGAGTACACATGATGAGTAACTGTATTCAGTTACAGTTACTGTTTCAGTGAGTGGTGATTGGATTACAGTTACTTTGTTGAAATAAATGGACACATTTTCCTGTTTTCACATTTTGGGCAATATCCCCCCTTTTTTTTTTTTTTTTTGGTAATTCCACTCATTGACGGAAACTAAACCAGGACTAAACCAGGACTAAAACCAGGACTAAACCAGGTCTAAAACCAGGACTAAACCAGGACTAAAACCAGGACTAAACCAGGTCTAAACCAGGACTAAACCAGGACTAAAACCAGGACTAAACCAGGACTAAACCCAGGTAAAACCAGGACTAAAAGGACTAAACCAGGTCTAAACCAGGTAAAACCAGGACTAAACCAGGACTAAACCAGGACTAAAACCAGGACTAAAACCAGATCTAAAACCAGGTCCAAACCAGGTCTAAACCAGGACTAAAACCAGGTCTAAACCAGGACTAAACCCAGGACTAAACCAGGACTAAAACCAGGACTAAACCAGGTCTAAACCAGGACTAAATCCTGCTGTGTGGACGTGTCTCCTCTTCTTCTATCAATAATATTTTTAATTTGGTTCAGTAAAATCTGGACTTTTTATTTTCTTTTATCAGACAAAACATCTTATGTTACAATTTCCTCGTCATTGTTTCTCTACAGCAAATCAAGTAATCCAAAGTATTCAGATTACATTACTCACTTTAAGTCATTTAATGGATTACGTTACAAACTACATTTTGCTGTATGTAATCTGTAATCTGTAGGGGATTACATTTTAAAAATAACCTTCCCAACACTGGAAATCAAATCAAGCACAAGAGACTTTTTCATGGAACTTTTTAATCAAGCCGTAGCCGTTTTCCTTTATCAAAAACATAAATTATAAACTGGACTCGCTGGTGGTGCAGTGGACTTTGTTTTATTTGTGTTTTTGAACGAGGATTGTGAACATTAAAGGTCCGATTTGACGCTAAATTGACTCTTGTGAGCTTTAAATCATGTTCGAAAGCAGCTCCATCCTCAAAAACAAACTTCTTCACCGCCGAGAACATAACAAATCCACTGAGCAGCTTTGGAAACTCTTTTTGAGCTCAGTTTCGAACATCATATCCTGGGATTTTAACCAACTAAGAAGTGCTGAGGACACAAGTAAAGGACTGTTAGATTGTTTATTCCCGTATCCATGGAGACAAGTGTGCAAGAAGCTAAATAACGCTGCGTTAGATATGATGTCATGTCCGCGCTTCAATCGTTTTATTATGTTTCGTGTGACGGACTTGAAGAAAAACGTGGACTCGAACCGGAAAATTGTTGTGGCTTTAGTACTGGGCGAGTACCAGGCTCCAAAACAAATCTGTGCTTCAACTAGACGACCTCCAGGAAGAATTCAGTATAAATAAAATAATTCAGTATAAATAGTATAATTCTGTATAAATAAATAATAATAAAATAATCTGTATAAATAAAATAATATATAAAATAATTCAGTATAAATAAAATAATTCAGTATAAATAAAATAATTCTGTAGTATAAATAAAATAATATAAATAAAATAATAAATCTGTATAAAATAAAATAATTCAGTATAAATAAATAATTCTGTATAAATAAAATAATAAATTCTGTATAAATAAAATAATTAAATAAAATTCAGTATATAAATATAAAAATAAATAATCTGTATAAATAAAATAATTCTGTATAAATAAAATAATAAATCAGTATAAATAATTAATAATAATAATTCAGTATAAATAAAATAATTCCAGTATAAATAGTATAAATTCTGTATAAATAAATAAAATAATTCAGTATAAATAAAATAATTCAGTATAAATAAAATAAAATAATCCAGTATAAATAAAAATAATTCTATAAATAAATAAAAATAATTCAGTATAAATAAAATAATTCAGTATAAATAAAATAATCCAGTATAAATAAAATAATAAATCAGTATAAATAAAATAATAATCTGTATAAATAAAATAATTCAGTATAAATAGTATAATTATTCTGTATAAATAAAATAATTCAGTATAAATAAAAATAATAAATCTGTATATAAATAAAATAATTTATGTATAAATAAAATAATTCTGTATAAATAGTATAATCCAGTATAAATAAAATAATTCTGTATAAATAAAATAATTCTGTATAAATAGTATAATTCTGTATAAATAAAATAATCCAGTATAAATAAAATAATTCAGTATAAATAAAATAATCCAGTATAAATAAAATAATTCTGTATAAATAAAATAATCCAGTATAAATAAAATAATTCTGTATAAATAAAATAATCCAGTATAAATAAAATAATTCTGTATAAATAAAATAATTCTGTATAAATAGTATAATTCTGTATAAATAAAATAATTCAGTATAAATAAAATAATCCAGTATAAATAAAATAATTCAGTATAAATAAAATAATCCAGTATAAATAGTATAATTCAGTTTATTAGTGAAGTGAAAGTGTTGGTGTTGTGTGATAGTCTCTCATTTTGGCAGGAAATGGGCTAAAAAACATGAGGGACGCAGTAAAGTGCTGAAGTAATACGAGTGGGGTACAACTCTTATTCCGACAGACCCCCACCCTGACAACCCTCCATTCTGACACTTTTTGATGACCTTTTATGTCGCCATGGTTTGGAGCGTCACCTTTTTTCCGTCTCTATCGCTGTTTTCCACTTTATAATCAACTTCATCATCACTTTGAAATCTATAAAAGTCACTTTCTCTAAACTTATCCATGAAATACGTCCGCTCCTCATTATTTCTAAAACCGTGCACCGCGATCTTTCCGTTGTTCTTGTTTCGTGTTGTGTTTTTTTCCGGAAGCTGCAATCTTCACAACTTCGATTAACCTCGGAAAAAATCGGCGAAAACGTATCCTTGAATCCTATTGGTCAGTCCAGTGTGGATTGTAGTGGCCCCCACCTATCGCAACCTCTGTTTACACGTGAAAAACCGAATCGTTTCTAACGGTCGTCAAATCACGGCTTTAGTGAAACAGCGGAGGTGTCAAAAGACGTCATTAAAGGTTGTATGGAGGATTTTTTGTTTTTGTTTCAAATTGTCAATGAAAGTTTAAAATACCATTACAGAGATGCAGCAGCCTTTTAATTATGATGACCAAAAAAAAAAAAAAAAGAAAATCTATCTATGAGGCCAGATAAACATCAGCCAATAGAAAACGAGGCTCCCTCATTTTCTATTGGCTGTTAGGTTGTCGATCAAACTCCCTACGTTTCTAATGTAAGTGACTCGCGGCTCGTGGGGATTACGTGGTTCATGCAGCGGTTCTTAGAGGCTTTTTCAAACTGTCGCTTCCTCTCAATTCACACCAAGTTTGTTGCGATGGCGGACGAGAATCCACGACCGGTTCGCCGCAAAAGAAAGTCCGTTTTTGGGGTCGCTGAAAGAAGAAGAGAAGGGGAAAAGGAGCGAAGCCAAACTGAGGTGATTCTTGGAGATTCCTTCCAGCGATGGCGCAAAAGAAGCAGATGAAGGGTCTAAAAACTGACGCGTTGGTCGCTAAAATATTTCTAGACTGGTCACTTCAACAGTAATTCTGAACGCGCACTGGCTGTAAACAAACATGATTTCTAGAGTAAAGAGGCGAGAGGAGATGTTTCTACTTGTGGAGCTGTGGAGGAGGAAGGTGGTGTCACGCATGCACAACATTTGAAAAAGGACTGTCGCTGTATTTCACTTCCCTTAAAAAATCCTCTATACAACCTTTAAGGAAACAAGGGGGTCGTTAATGTCGTCTTCACGGGGGTAAGAGTTGACAGAGAGTCAAAGAGTCGACAGTGGTGCCCAGAGTGTTAAGCAAAGAAACTTATCATTTGATATCTTGTCACAGCTCTCGATATTATTGTGAGACTTTTGACGAAACGATATTACGACATTTTGTTTTTTGTCACATCCCTAATTTTGACCCTAAAAAACCTGATAAAAAATTGACACTGAATCATAAATCAACACAGTAATGATCATGACAGAAGTCTAACCCACAACCTCGTCGCTGAGAGACTCGCGCCTCCCCGACCAACTTCTTCTAACAAATTACATCATTGTAGTTTAATTGCAAAGCCTCTGTAGACACTTGCCTCTCGCGATCTCGAATATTATCTTGCGAGCCCAGGCCTTATCTGCAGCAGCGCTTATGTAAATTCCAACAGCAGCCACGCTCCGACGGTTTCTCTTAATCATTTCTTTAATCAGATTACAGCCAAACGACTATTTTTTTATTGGATTAGCGAAGCCGATCTTCTCTTCGCGTCGCGTTCCCCCTTTCCCTCGTTGCCCCTCGTTGGCGCTGAAGTTTCCAAACAAAGGAGCCGCGCGCGAGAAGAGCCGCTCAGATCGTTTTGAATCATTCAGACGTCAATTTGAGAAGTGGAAGCGGTGAGAACGTCTCAACAACGAAAAGCTCGTCTTCGTGGAGATGTTATCGCTTTGTCGAGGACGGTCCACGAAAGAGATTAAAGGTGCGTTGGGTGACTTTTCTGGCGGAGGGTCGGAGAACATCTTGAGAACTTCTTGTTTCTATGGAGATGTGTGAAACATTTATTCAGTTACAGGTGGTTTTATAGCTCGAAAATACTGTGAGGCTATGTTTACACGTAGCCGGGTATTTTGAGAAACGAATATTTCTCTCCCTCTGTTTTCCAAAACAACATCGTGCACACAGCATCGTTTTCAAAAAAGTTTCCATTTACATCAACCCGGATAAATCCTCCATCGAGCGCCGTCAGAACTACACCGAGCCTCTGGGAACACCTGGATTAGACTCAAACCTGTAGCATTTATTTCATTACAGTTGTAAATTTTACTCACAAATACCTTGAAAAACGTGCATTAGTGAGCGGCTCGCCTCTCCACAGATCTGTTAAAGAAGTGGTCAAATTACTGACCTCCAAGCCCTTGTTCATCTCTGCTCATGGATCTGATCCATCAGCTGTGTGCAAATGCAAACACATGAAAAGTGTTTCAGCAGAAGAAATAGATGAGCTGAAGCGGGGGGTGGTGTCCGGTGCCTCCACCTGAGAAGAGCTTTCCCCGAAAAAAACAAAAACAAAAAAACACGTGCGCAGACGGACGCTCAGAACAACACATAATGAACCAAATGGGATTCGCGCTTCTGTCCGGATGCTGCACCACCTCAGAACCAGCTGCGGTCGAGCGTGGAGGACCAGAGCAGCCTGCCCGGACCTGTGGTCCACAGTGCCATTCTCACTTTTCCCGCACGGAACCAGCGCACAGACGACTGCACTGAAGCACTCGGACCCAGTCCTTTGCGCTGGTCTTGCTCGACCCCGTCTGGAACCAGGACATGGAGGACGAAGCCTCCGGACCATCTGACCAACACTGGACCCCCAGCCTCGTCTTGAGGAGCTGTGCGCTGACTGATCCGTGTGTTTGGCGCTGCTGCTGAGCTCAGAGCTTCTGCTCCGGGCTGATGTGCGGTGAGTTTGTACAAAGTTCTTCGTGCTGCTGTTTTCTGAGTGCTCCTGCACGATCAGAAGAAATGCGACTGCTGCTCTGATGCGTCCATCATCGTCGTCAAAGCAACAGGTAAACGTCGGTTGCACTTTCGGCGCGTCAGCTCCTAAAACTCCGTTTATCTCAGTTTACACACAAACGTGAAACCAGGACTTTTCCAAAATCTCCACTCCAGCCGGAGTTTTTAGAAAGATTCGTTTTTGCCGTTTGCGTGTAAACGATGTGAACAAACAAATGGAAATGTCTCCGTTTTTAAAAATACCCGTGTACGTGTAAACGGGGCCTGAAAAACAACATTCTGACTGTGAGCGGGGTCGCCTCTCCACAGATCTGACCTGGAACTTGGTCTGGTCAGGTCTCCATGAAGATAGAAAGGTTTAATGCCATATGCTGTTTTATGCTGTTTTTTTTTTTGTTTTTTTTTTTTTGTTTTTATATTGAAAAACAAATGAACGAATGATACACAGATTTTTCCTGTTTTCGTGACTTCTGTGACTGAGATGCCAGATTTTGCACCACATACAGACTGAACCAGGACTGATCCAGGTCCGGGACCAGACCGAGACCAGACTGGGACCATAGCGGGACTGAGACTGAGACCAGACCAAAACTGAGACCAGACCGGGACCAGAGCAGGACTGAGACCGAGACCAGACCAGGGCCAGGCCAGGACTGAGACTGAGACCAGGCCGGGACCAGACCCGGGACCAGACCGAGATTGAGACCAGACCGGGACCAGATCGGAGGCTCAGTGCCCACGCCAGGGCCGGAGCTCGAAGCTGAGGCTCGGACCCCGCGGAGGCTCGGAGTCAAAGCTCGGAGTCCGCTCTGGTCCCGGTCTCAGTGTGGTCCCAGACCTGGATCAGTCCTGGTTCAGTCCTGGTTCAGTCCTGGTTCAGTCCGGCATCTCAGTCACGGAAGTCACGTAAACGGGAAACGGCCGTTATCCGTTTTTTTCTATTTTTCATTTAAACATAAAATCGAAAACTGAAAAAACGAATCATTATCTGTTTTTTTTAATTTTGGTTTTGGAGCCAAATAATGAAGAATTTTTTATTTTATTTTTTTCTTATTTTTGGTTTTATACTGAAAAACGATTGAACGAACGACACACAGATTTTCTTCGCTCGTCTCGGTCTCCAAACGCTCGTCTCAGATCGGTCCAGATGAAAACGTTCCTGAAAGCGTTTCCCGCCGCTCTTCTGCTGACTCGTCGTCCTCGCCGCGTCGATCGCTCAGGTGAGTGATGTGCGCGCGCGGCTGTGTTGTTAACACGTCGGCGTGACGGCGACGTGCAGCTCGCGCGTTACATAACGAGTCAGTGTCGAGCGATGTGGAGTCAGCCCGTCCAGCGCCGACGGGAAGAGCTGACGCGACGGGCTGTCAATCAAACCGCGCACACGCTAAATACGACATGGCTGCTGCATCTCATCAAACTAGAACCAACACGAGAGAGACGTTTTTTTGTTTTTGTTTTGTTTTTTTAGAGATAGTAGCTTTAATTTTATGGAAAAGTGTAATGGAGTTGTGTAACAAACAGGCTGGTTTGTTACCCCAGAACCACACTTAGCACCTTCACCCGTCACTGGAGCACTTTAAAACACTGCACTTTCCTTGCACACAGCACTTTTAACATATTTGCACATCACAAAATAAATTGCACACAATTGGTTTTAAAAAATATTTATTGTCTTTCCTTTAACCATTTTTTATTCCTGAGGCACAGTGGCACTTTAATTGGAAGTTGCTTGTCCCTGGAGGAAAAGGGAGACAATAACAAATTACATTTTAAATTGACTTTGTGCAATAAATATGGTGCAATATCTGTTTTAGAATGTTTTAAGTGTTGATGTGTTTAGTGTATTTAATTGTGTTTTAATGAATGGTGGAATCTGCTTTTTACTTACCTCCCCTTTTTTATCTTCTGTCCAGGTGTGAAAAGAGTCCCCCGGAAACGAAGCTCCCTCTTTTTATGGTTCCGGGCTGGACCACGTGTAACATTTTGTACAGGGGTTTTAGGTTTGGTGTTTTATTGGTTTATGGGTTTTAACATTGAATTGGTGTAATGGTTTTAGGGTTTTTATGTATATAGTTGGTGGTTTTAATAGTTATCTGGGTTTTGGGTTGTTTTATGGAGGTTTAGGTTTTAGTTTTACGCTAATGATAATTTTAACCATCCCTGTTTTAGCATAGTGGTTTTATCCAATCAGTAGGACCGGCATAAAAGGCGCCTTCAAGATCAGTCTGTGTTCGGCTGCTGGAGAGGAAACTGCTGCCTGCCTCCGTTTTGCACCCTGCACTTTTTGCACTTGCACTTTTGTAATCATTGAAAAAAACAAAAGTAAACTGTGGACCACAAGTACCGGTCTGTGTCTGGATTTGTTTTTTACCTTGCTCACTGAACCCCAAGCCGCTCACGGTCGACCGACGTTACAAGTTGGATAAATTTATAATTAAAAAGAAAAATTTAACTTTTACCGTATTTACCGCAGGTTAACAACATCTAGTCCTGGTTTAGTCCAAGTCTAGTTTGGGCTAGTCCCGGTTCAGTCCTGGTCTCAAGTCCCAGTCTAGTCTTGTCCTGGTTTAGTCCTGGTTCAGTCCTGGTTTCAAGTCCCAGTCTAGTCTTGTCCTGGTTTAGTCCTGGTTCAGTCCTGGTCTCAAGTCCCAGTCTAGTCTTGTCCTGGTTTAGTCCTGGTTCAGTCCTGGTCTCAAGTCCCAGTCTAGTCTTGTCCCGGTTTAGTCCTGGTTCAGTCCTGGTCTAGTTCTTATTTAGTCGTGGTGTAGTTCTGTTCAGTCTTGGATGAGTCGTGGTTTAGTTCTGGTCTCGTGTTTTGGTTCAGTCCTGGTCTGGTCCTGGTCTAGTTCTTGTTTAATCGTGGTCGAGTCCTGGTTTAGATCTTGTTTAGTCCTGATTCAGTCCTGGTCTCGTGTTTTGGTTTAGGCCTGGTTCAGTCCCAGGCTCTTGTCCTCTGTTCAGTCCTGGTTCAGTCCCGGTCTAGTCCTGGTCTAGTTCTTGTTTAATCATGGTCGAGTCCTGGTTTAGTTCTGGTTCAGTCCTGGTCTAGTTCCTGTTTAATTGTGGTCGAGTTCTGGTTTAGTCCTGGTTCACTCCTAGTCTAGTCCTGGTTCAGTCCTGGTTTAGTCCTGGTCTCTTGTTCTGGTTGAGTCCTGGTCTAGTCCTGGTCTAGTTCTTGTTTTATCGTGGTCGAGTCCTGGTTTAGTCCTGGTTCAGTTCTGGTTTGGTCCTGGTTCAGTTCTGGTTTAGTCCTGGTTCAGTTCTGGTTTGGTCCTGGTTCAGTTCTAGACTCTTGTTCTGGTTCAGATCTAGTTTAGTCCTGGTCTCTAGTTCTGATCTAGTCCTGGTTCAGTCCTGGTTTAGTCCTTGTCACTTGATCTGGTTTAGTCCTGTTTCAGTCCTGGTTGAGTTGTGGTTCAGTCTTGGTCTAGTCCTGGTCTAGTTCTTGTTTAGTCTTGGTCTAGTCCTGGTCCAATCCTGGTCTAGTGCTGGTTTAGTCCTGGTTCAGTCCTGATCTCTTGTTCTATTCTAGTCCTGGTTCAGTTTTTGTTTAGTCTTGGTCCAGTCTTGGTCTCTTGTTCTGGTTTGGTCCTGGTTTAATTCCAGTCTCTTTTTTTGGTTTAGTCCTGGTCTAGTCCTTGTTTAATCGTGGTTGAGTCCTGGTTTAGTGCTGGTTCACTCGTAGTCAAGTCATGGTTCAGACCTGGTCTAGTCCTGATCTCTTGTTCCGGTTTAGTCCTGGTTCAGTCCTGGTTTAGTCCTGGTTCAGTCCTGGTCTAGTCCTGGTCTCTTGGTCTGATTTAGTCCTGGTCCAGTTCTTGTGTAGTCATGGTGTAGTCTTGAGTCCTGGTTGAGTCCTCAATCAGTCCTGGTTTAGTCCTGGTTTAGTCCCAATGTCTAGTAAGTCTAGTTCTGGTTCAGTCCTGGTCTCTTGTTCTAGTTTAGTCCTGGTCTAGTCCTGGTCCAGTTCTTGTGTAGTCCTGGTTTAGTCTTGAGTCCTGTTCTCTTTTTCAGTCCTTATCTAGTCCTGGTTTAGTCCTGGTTTAGTTCTAACACTTGAATAATATTTAAAATGTGACTTTTTATTATATTTAATTTGTAATTTTGATGATTTCAGTTTTTATTTCATTTACACTTTTCCTGGATGAAGCTTCAAGTCGAGTTCTGATGATTTTACCTCCTCAAAAACCTGAGACCTTTTTGTGTTTTTGTGTTTTGTTTCCAGGTCGTTTTTTTGACGAGGAAACGACATTAGAACAGTTCAGAAAATCGTGTCATGTGAACAGTTTTATTCATTATCGGTATCAAAACATTTCGAGTCCACATCTTTTTTATTTTTTTGTTTCTTCGGGCTTTGGACTCAGGGTCAGTGAAATCAGATCAATAAACATCTCCATAAAACACACTGAGTGAAACTGAGTGAAGCATTAACTCTGTCGTCTCATGAATTATGAAGGAGGACGCAGGGACGGGGGACAGAGTGGACGCGGGGGGCGGGGGGCGGGTAAGTGGTCTTTAGTCCTGGTTCAGTCCGGACTCCAGACCACATTATGTAAATACAGTTTTGTCCGGAACGTCACATTTCCTGGTTTAGTGGTTTGAGTTTTCAGGGTCAGCGTGAGGTCTGGAACGTTAAAGGGTCCAAAGGATGTTACGACGTTTTCTGTGTTTTGTTTTGTTTTGTTTGTTGTTGTTGTTGTTGTTGTTGTTTGTTTCATTCACATGTTTAACGCACAAACAAACCTGCAGATTTAGACTGAGTTCTTCTACCAAACTGAAAACACTCTGTTACAACTTGTGATGTCATGTGGTGATACAGGAAGTGTTTTTAAACTCCACAAGGAAGGTGAGGAGCACAAATATACATAAATATACATAAATATACATATATATACACATATATATACATACTGGTGGAACAGAGCAGATTTTTCCTTGAGTGAAGCAGAATATATATGTGTATATATGATCCCAGTCAAGCAGAAGTAAACAACAAGGCCAAAAAATTCAAGTTAATGCATCTGATATAAAAATGTATTGAACAGATACATATGTACTCTAGTTTATGAAACTGAACTTGACCTTTTTTCTGTACCATTTTTGGTTCTAAAGTTCCATATGTTTTAAACAGACCATGTATGAAACATGGAACAAAAATTATTTCCCAAATTTCAAAGACCTGAAAATCATGTAAATAAATGGATGTATTTCATCATATCTTGTGTTATTCCATCTTTGAACTGTTGATGAAGGTACAGGATTTTAAAAAAAAAAAAAAAAAAAAAAAAGTATTTAAAATGATGAAAAATTTTGCTTGGAAGGACAGACATATTTTATATAAATAGTTTCTTTTCATTTTGAAGTAATATTAAAGTATTTGGAAGAAAAAAAGTGACAAATTATGTAAAATCCTGCACCTTCTACTTGTTTGTACAATTTTCCCTCCGTTACTTTTCCCTCCGTTACCATGACCTTTCTTAATAAAAAAATCTCATGAGTCAAAAAGTAAAGAGGTTTTTTCAACCTAATCTTGTACCATATGGTAGAAAAACTATATGAAGCAAATATTCAAACCAGTTTGTTAAGGATATGGTAAGTGTGAACCAAAGAGTTTCACTGTTTGGATTTATTGCCCAAAAAGTGCTGCATATTTCATTCCCTCCGTTACCGACATGAGTTTTTAATTTTTTTTGTCAACACTTGAAAGAATATCACAGGTTTAACTTGACCCTGTTGGAGTGTAACTCTTTCCTACATTCTGATACTTTACTTATTTCAATAGTTCCTCTAGTTTCTGAATAAGAGACATTTGAATGTCAAAAATCTGCCCCTGTTTCCCTCCGTTACCACTTGACTGGACCCATATATACATATACATACATATATACATATATATGTATGTATATGTATATATTTGTATATATAATTTGTTTTTCAGTTGCTTTGGTACATTTTTGGAAACTTGTTATAAATGTGGCACAAACTCCACATGATCACGTAAGTTTATAAGTCTGATTATATTTGAATCACAAAGTCCCTTTTTATGTTTTGCTCACGAAGTTTAATTTGTCAAACCTTCTGATTTTTTTTTTGCATCTAGTGTGAAAAGTTTTCCAAAGTGCACCAAAGCGTGCTCCACTGTGTTTTTAAACTCCACACACCCTCACTAGAATCATCTGGATCATTTCAGCCTCTGGATCCGACCGTTTCTGCTGAACTCAAGTTAAAATGAGCTGTTAGTGTGAAAACCGCCACTTCATGACATCACAAAGTGGAACACAGCATTTTGAGCTTTGGAGACGTCGACAGACGAAACAAACATGAAACAAAACACAACTCCAGAGTCAATTTTGCGTAACATATGATCTTTAAATAATCGCTGAAGATTCTCCGATATCACCGTTATATAATTCAGTTTTTTAATTTTTATTTTTGTTGTT
This sequence comes from Boleophthalmus pectinirostris, assembly GCF_026225935.1. Taxonomy (NCBI): domain Eukaryota; kingdom Metazoa; phylum Chordata; class Actinopteri; order Gobiiformes; family Gobiidae; genus Boleophthalmus; species Boleophthalmus pectinirostris. The sequence continues at coordinate 4,929,892 of NW_026571299.1, read as the reverse complement.
GTAATTGTGTGTAAAAGTGTTTTTTGTGTGTTGAAGTCAGTAGTTATGGAGACGTCTGGTGTCTGAGCAGATCCAAACTCTAACGCTTCAATATTCATGGAGCCACATGGACACAGTAGTGTTTTCATACACTTTATTACTCAGGGACCCTCCTCCCTCCCATCCCTCCATCCCTCCATCCCTCCATCCCTCCATCCCTCCCTCCTCCATCCCTCTATCCAGTCTCTCCCCCTCCATCCCTCATCCCTCCATCCCTCCCTCCCTCCATCCCTCCATCTCCATCCCTCCCCTCTCTCCATCCCTCCATCCCTCCATCCCTCTCTCCATCCCTCCATCCCTCCCTCCTCCATCCCTCCTCCCTCTCTCCATCTCTCCATCCCTCCATCCCTCCATCCCTCCTCCCTCTCTCCATCCCTCCACCCCCCTCCCTCTCCCTCCCTCTCTCCATCCCTCTCTCTCTCTCCATCCCTCCCTCTCTCCCCTCCTCCTCTCTCCTCCATCCCTCCATCCCTCCATCCCTCCTCCCTCTTCCATCCTTCCATCCCTCCTCCCTCTCTCCATCCCTCCATCCCTCCATCCCTCCTCCCTCTCTCCATCCCTCCTCCTCCCTCCATCCCTCTCTTTCTTTCTGTCAGACAACAAGTCCCTCTCTCCTTCTCGCTTTCTCTTCTCTCTCTCTCTTTCTTCCCACCTCTTTCTCTCTGACAGGAAGTCCATTTCTCCTTCTTTCCCTCTCTTTCCCTCTCTCTTTCTCTCTCCTCCTTCTCCTCTTCCTCTTTCTTTCTTTCTTTCTCTCTTTCTCTCTCCTCCTTCTCCTCCTCCTCTTTCTTTCTCTCTTCTCTCTCCTCCTTCTCCTCCTCCTTTTCTTTCTTTCTTTCTTTCTTTCTCTCTCTTTTTCTCTCTCCTCCTTCTCCTCCTCCTCTTTCTTTCTTTCTTTCTCTCTTTCTCTCTCCTCCTTCTCCTCCTCCTCTTTCTTTCTTTCTTTCTTTCTTCTCTCTTTCTCTCTCCTCCTTCTCCTTTCCCCTTCTCTTTCTTTCTTTCTCTCTTTCTCTCTCCTCCTTCTCCTCCTCCTCTTTCTTTCTTCTTTCTTTCTTTCTCTCTCCTCCTTCTCCTCCTCCTCTTTCTTCTCCTCTTTCTCCTCTTCTCCTTCTTCTCCTTTCTTTCTTTCTTTCTTCTTTCTTTTCTCTCTCTCCTCCTCCTTCTCCTCCTCTCTTTCTTCTCTTTTTCCTCTCCTTCT
>NW_026571299.1:4801917-4915791 GCF_026225935.1 Boleophthalmus pectinirostris | reverse complement strand
GAGATGAGAGGAGATGGAGATGATGGAGATGAGAGAGAGAGAGAGAGATGGGAGAGAGAGAAAATGAGAGATGATGAGAGATGGAAGGATGGAGAGATGGAGAGATGGATGGATGTTAACAAAACGACAGGAAGAGGAAGATCGGGCGAGTTTATTTTTCCATCAGGACGGCGACGCTGAGGAAGACGAGATCTGGATTCACCGCACGATTATCGACAAAAGAATTTAAAGAAAACAAATAAAAGAAAATAAAAAAAAAAAAAAGTTTAACTGTGTTCCGTGGTGTCGTTGAGCAAGACACTTTGTGCGTTTAAAGGTTTAATATCAGGCAAAACGGACTCGTGTTACAACATTTTCTGATCAAAAACTGAACTGGAGTTTTGGTTTTTTGGTTTTTTGTTTCATTCAGACATTTTTAAAAGAAACTAATGGTCCTGGTTCAGTTCTGGTTTAGTCTTGTTTTAGTCCTAGTTTAGTTCTGTTTTAGACCTGTTTTAGTCCTTTACCTGGTTTAGTCTGTTTTAGTCCTGTTAAACCTGTTAGTCCTGGTTTTAGTCCTTTTAGTCCTGGTTTAGTCCTGGTTTTAGTTTCCTGTTTAGTCCTTTACCTTGGTTTAGTCCTGGTTTAGTCCTGGTTTAGTCCTGGTTTAGTCCTGGTTTCCTTGTTTAGTCCTTTAGTCCTGGTTTAGTGGTTTAGTCCTGGTTTGAGTCCTGGTTTAGTCCTGTTCATCCTGTTTTAGTCCTGGTTTAGTCCTGGTTCTAGTCCTGTTTTAGTTCCCTGTTTTAGTCCTGGTTTAGTCCCTGGTTAGTGTTTGTCCTGGTTTAGTTTTAGGTTTAGTCCTGTTTTAGTCCTGGTTTAGCCCTGTTTAGTCCTGCTTCAAACTTGGTTCAGTCCTGGTTTAGTCCTGGTTTAGACCTAGTTTAGTCCTGGTTTAAATTTGGCTTAGTCCTAGTTTAGTTCTGTTTTCGACCTGGTTTAGTCCTGGTTTAGACCTGGTTCAGTCCTGGTTCAGTCCTGGTTCAGTCCTGGTTTAGTCCAGCATCACAGTTTAAGTCACGGAAACGAGAAATAATGAAGAAAATATTTTTTTTTTTTTATTTTTTTGTTTTATTTTGAAAACCAAAACCAAAATGTCTTTATAACCCCTTGACCTCGCTGAGCTTCACTTGACTGGAGCGGGTCTGCGGAGTCGACGGGCTAACCACTCTGCCGCGGCGGCGTTTCAGATGGATCGTAAAACTCGGGGGGATGTTAATTAGTCGTTAATCGTGACCAATTAAGGCAGATCTGTTTGAGAAGGAGAGGATCAGACGCCGCTTCTCTCTGAGCCGAGGATAATGAACACTTTGGAGACGCGGAAATCAAATAAATGTATGAAACAAACGCGGCGCACTCCCACGCTCTTTCACACGGGTTCACAGAGACGCTGACGGAGGGTTCGGGCCGGGAGGGCATCTGGCGTACGAGCAAGAGTTCACAAAACACTAGAACTGATCAGACTTTTAGGGCTAAATATGAAACGTGAACTTTTTCCACTCACTTTCTGGTTTGGGATTATAGTTTTTTAACATTCAAAGTCCCGTCGTCTCTTTTCAACAAAAGACGCAAACGTTCAGAAATAATCAGAATAGTCCAATGAAAACTTAACAGAATGATGTAGTTGCCTGAAAGATAAACTAAAATTCCATGACTTTTCCAAAACTTTCATTAAATTTACTAAATTCCACGACTTTTCCAGGCCTGGAAAATGACATTTTCACTTTCCATGACTTTTTCAAGATTTCCATGACTGTGGGAACCCTGTATAATAAATAGTTTGTTCATTGACCCAGAAGTTGGCAGTTAAATCCCAACTGCAGGTCATTTGGCAACATCCATCCATTTTCTTCCACTTATCCGGGGTGGGGTCGTGGGGGCGGCAGTCTAAGCAGGGACTTCCAGACTTCCTTCACCCCGGACACTTCCTCCAGACACCCGTGTGTCCTGGGTCTTCCCCGTGGTCTCCTCCCGGTGGGACATGCCCAGAACACCTCCTGAAGAAGACGTCCTGGAGGCATCCGGAACAGATGCCGGAGCCTCAACTGCTCCTCCTGATGTGGAGGAGCAGCAGCTCTACTCTGAGCTCCTCCCGTGTGACTGAGCTCCTCACTCTGTCTCTAAGGAAGTGCATCATTTCAGTCATTCCCCAGAGCTCATGATCATAGGAGGAACGGAGACGGTATATCAAAGGCTACGTTCAGACTGCAGGGCTTAACGCTCAATTCTGATTTTTTTGTGAAATCTGATGTTTTTGCGAGGTCGTTCACATTTCCAATTAAATGTGACTTGTATGTGATCAGCTGTGTGAATGTAAAACGACCCGAAAGTGTCCCACATGTGACACTGGAGACACGACGACGTCAACCGCAGCGAGCGTCTCTGTGTTTACAGAAGTTGTCCAAACATGGACGCAGCATCGAGCACCTGGAGATTTTAAAGTTCCTCTCGTACCGGAGCCAGAACATGAACAACTTACTTGTTTTAAGGAGGAGATTGAGAAGGAGAAGGACGAGGTTTTTGGTCGTGGTGTTTTTGTGGGGCAGCGGCAGCGACGTCCGTTGAAAGGAACGTGTGGATGTGGAGACGGAGCCAAGAGTGGTGAGTGGTGATGTGCTTCACTTCAGTGACACAGAGTTCATTAACAATTTTCACCTACTTCAGTGCAGAATAGTGACGTTTGTGTCTTGTTGATAACGTGTAGGTGGATGAATGCACTTTGGCCGTTCAGACTGAAGTCACATGTCAAAAGATCAGATATGTATCAGTTTCAGGAGCACATATCCAAGTGTCCTGGGTCACATTTGAAACTAGAAAAGCACTCAGAGAGCGCAGACCTCCGCCAAGGACTACAGTCCCCCTCATATTAATTGTGTTTTCCATAAATATTTGTCTCGTATCTTTCAATTTGGAATATGAAAGAGGATCCCATTGTCCATCCCTGAGTCAAATTTCATGGGGTTTGGTCAATAATTAATCGAGATATTGAGAAACAACATTTTTTGGCCCCATTTACCACAATGTTAACTAAAATTTCAAAGTGATCCAGAATCCAGGATTTCTTCCGGATCAACCCCAAAATGAAATCAGTTCTTCCTTTTCACATTTCCAACAAATCCTGAAAATTTCATCAAAATCGGTCCATAACTTTTTGAGTTATGTTGCTAACAGACAAACAAACAAACAACAAACAAACAAACAACAAACAAAAACAAACAAACAAACAAACAAACAACAACAAACAAAACAAACAAACAAACAAACAAACAAACAAACAGACAAACGCCGGCAAAAACATAACCTCCTTGGCGGAGGTAAAAATCGGATCTGTGTCGTTCAGACTGTCATTAAAAGATCAGATACAGGAACATAGGGGCCAAAAAATTCGGATTTGGGTCACTTCAGGCTGCAGTCTGAACGCAGCCAAAATCTTCGCCTTTCGACTCAGCTCCTCTTCACCACAACGGTCCGATACAGCGACGGCATCACTGCAGACGCTGCACCGATCCACCTGTCAATCTCACGCTCCATCCTCCCCTCACTCGTGAACAAAACCCCGAGATACTTGAACTCCTCCACTTGAGGCAAGTCAAGAACCATGACCTCACACTTGGAAGAGCTGATCTTCATCCCAGACGCTTCACACTCGCTGCAAACCCCCCAGTGCACATTGCAGGTCCTGGTCTGATGAAGTCAACAGGACTTCCCAGTGTTGATTGGGTACATATTTCACTCGTATTTTTCTTTAAATAGAAAACACTTTGTTCTAATTTGTGATGTCATGTAGTGACATAGAAAGTGCTCCACTGTGTTTTGAAACTCCACACACCTTCACTAGAATCATTCGGATAATTTCAGCTCTGGAACTGTTCATCGCTGCTGAACTAAAGGTAAAAGGAGCTGTTAAATCTACATCTTCATGACATCACAAGGTGGAACAGAACATTTTGAGGTTTGAAGATGTCCACAGACTAATAATAAAGTCAAACATGTAAATGAAACTAAACACAACTCCAGGTCAGTTTTTGACAAAGAAACAACATTATAACACGTCTAAAACCTCAATTTTGCAAAACATTGACCTTTTACCTCTGTTTAGTCCTGGTTTAGACCTGGTTTGGTCCTTGTTTAGTCCCGATTTAGACCTCATTGAGACCTGGATTAGACCTGGTTCAGTCTTGGTTTAAACCTGTTTTTGTCCTGGTTTAGACCTGGTTTAGTCCTGATTTAGTCTTGGTTTAGACCTCGTTGAGACCTGGATTAGACCTGGTTCAGTCTTGGTTTAAACCTGTTTTTGTCCTGGTTTAGACCTCATTGAGACCTGCATTTAGACCTGGTTTAGTCCTGGTTTAGACCTCATTGAGACCTGCATTAGACCTGGTTTAGTCCTGGTTTAGACCTCGTTGAGACCTGGATTAGACCTGGTTTAGACCTCGTTGAGACCTGGATTAGACCTGGTTTAGTCCTGGTTTAGACCTCATTGAGACCTGGATTAGACCTGGTTTAGTTCTGGTTTAGACCTCGTTGAGACCTGGATTAGACCTGGTTTAGACCTGGTTTAGACCTCGTTGAGACCTGGATTAGACCTGGTTTAGTCCTGGTTTAGACCTCGTTGAGACCTGGATTAGACCTGGTTTAGACCTCGTTGAGACCTGGATTAGACCTGGTTTAATCCTGGTTTAGACCTCGTTGAGACCTGGATTAGACCTGGTTCAGTCTTGGTTTAGACCTGTTTAGTCCTGATTTAGTCCTGGTCTAGACCTGGTTTAGTCCTGGTTTAGTTTAAAGAGTTAGTCAAACATATAAATGAAACAAAACACAGCTCCAGGTCTTTTTTTGATGAGTTAACAACATTACAACACGACTAAAACCTCAATTTCGCGTAACATTTACCTCTAAACTTTAAATAAACCGAAGAGTTCACCTCAGAATTGAACCGTCGACCTCTGCTGCCGCTCACACTCGTCCTCGCGTCAGTCCTCAGTTTTTTTTCTAAACACCTCGGGGCGATTCTAAACGTATTTTGGACTTGTTAATGACTTCTTAAACTAACCCTTTTAGCTCGATCCCCCATGGACCCATTCATTTTCCGCACTCTATTAAAAACGGTAAGAAAGGCCGCACTGTATTTACTTAATTTTCTCTGCATATGTATTACCGAGTGTGTGTGTGTGTGTGTTTGAGTAATGCTTCTGTTGAGTCAATATTGAACCAAGCCGGGAAATAAAGGAGCGTTTATTATCACGATGTATGTTTCCAATTTGGTCCGTCCAAACAAACCTCTGTAAGTGCAGATGATTACTGATTTCATTAAGACGCAGTTAGAGACGACCTCTTCCGCGCGAACTTTTTTTTTTTTTTTTTTTTTAGAGGTTTTTGTCATGTCGTGGTTGTATTTCGAGGAGAGTTTGCCTGATTTTGGCTGCGATTTCTTCAGATCGTAACCACTAAACATCAGCGACGCTACGGTAAAAGTTGATAAAACGAGAGTAAACGGAGTGACGGACACAGAGACGCAAGATACAAACTCGGGAAATAACGAAAATAAAGAGGCGACTTTATTCCTCACCGCTCGTAAAGTTGTAAATTTAAAGTGCAGCGTCTCATCCACATTATCCATAGAATTTGTCCAAAGCAAATAATGACTTCAGTCCACAAAACAGCGCTGTGACTCCAGTTTGAAGCTTTATTTAAAAGTAAAAAGGCAAGAGTAGGTCCTCAAATGTCACGGATTGAGGTGAAGTTGCAGATTTGGGATATTTTTTATGCTTTAAAAAATCATGTATCTCAGGTTTTGCAGCACATTTCACAAATAATAATAACACAGTTTTGACTTGTGTCTTAACTAGAAGTGCCGAGCTTTGAGCTTTTGAACAACTCAAGAGCCTCAAAGTGAATGATTTTACTGTAGTACACTGGAAAAAAATAAATAAATAAATCTCAATACCTAGGAAAGTTAAAATGATTTAAATTAAGAACATTTTACTTTATTTGAGTAGATTCTAGCCTGATTCATCAACTTCCAGTCCACAAAACAGTGCTGTTAATCCAGTTTGAGACGTTCTTTAAAAGTAAAAAGGCCAGAGTAGTTCCTCACGTGTGTTTGTTTACATCCACACAGCGCACGGATCGAGGTGAAGCTTTATCATCAATCTTTACACTTTAAAATTCATGTATCTGAAGTTTTGCTCCACATTTCACAAATAATAATAACACAGTTTTGACTTGTGTCCAAAGTAGAAGTGCAGAGTCCGATCTTTGAACATTTAAGAGTCTCAAATCGAGTGGTTTTACCGTAGAACACTGGAGAGAAAAAAAACAAAACAAAAAACAAAAACCAATATCTAGCTAAATTAAAATGACTTAAATTAAGAACTTTTTACTTTATTGGAGTCGATTCAGCTTTACAAGTAAAATGATCTTCTTATTTTCTTATTTTAAGTGCAAAAAGTTGTTTTTACTCAAATCATGATAAAAAATTTCTTAATTCAAGTCATCCTAATTTAACTACATTTTGTCTTTTGCTGTGTTCTGAGTCTTTGAGATCGGAGATTAAAACCCTCTTTTTTCTTCTCGTGTCTGTGGTGTCACTTTTTGTCGCATGTTTAAAAAAATCGTTTAAGACCGAAACATCCTGTAGTGTGTGACGGTCTTTACCCTCTTGAAGTTGTATTTAAAGCAATATATGTATGTTTGAGTAAACTTTATTCTCCTGTATTAAAGACTTTAGTGCCCACTGTGATCTACGCATCCCGTTCTCCACTTTTGTAGCGCTGTTTCTTTAAATACGTAATTTTAGATCAATATTCTGATTTAAAATATCCAAATTATAACATGATGATCCACAGATATCATAAATAATAACTATCACTAGACACAAGAACGTTGGAATGTGGTGGAAAGCTCCAAAACGTCAATTCAGCATAATACCTCCTTTTAAAGTCGTTCTTTAAGCATCAGGACCATGGACAGCTCCACAGGTTCTCTCTGTGTATTTGTGGCTGATCTGATGCAGCTGGGTCAGGGTTAGGGTTTGGTGTCCTTGAGCAAAGCACTCACCTGAAGTTGATACATATTATTGAATTCGATTGGAGTGAGTGTGATGTCATGAGTTTGTGGCTGGTCCATCAAAACATGGTCAAAAATAAAGTTTCACATCACCTCCATTAGAATCCTGCATTAGGTTTTAGCGTCCAAAAGATGATTCAGGAAGAAATTTGGAAGAAAAAAGGAGATGTTCTAGAGGTTGATCAAGCTGCGTGAAGTTTACTGGAATACGCTTTATTTATTTAGTTGTGTTATAGTTTAGGTCACGGGTGTCAAACATAAGGCCCGGGGGCCAGATCCGGCCCTCCAAGACCTTTAATCTGGCCCTTGGCTGATGTTCTACTAAAATATTTTAATTATATTTTCTATTAAAATATTGTTAATTTTCTGTGGTGTTTATCACAGCAGCGTCTCCAGCGTCTCTGTACGTGGCCCCTCCCACCAGAGCAGCACAAATGAAGACTTGTCTCTTTCCAAACGCTCTTAAAGGACGATCGTTTTGACTGTTGACCGTGACACCCTCATCAGAAAAATGTCCAACATGAGAAAAATGGAGCAGAGTGCAGGATTTTACAAGAAAAACTGACTTATTCCTATTTACGTACAGGTTCATGTTAAAACATTGTGCTGAAATTGTATTTTTCTTAAAGTTTCAGGTTGTTCATAATATTATAATATTTTGTAAAAGGAAAAAGTTCATCAGTTAAAAAAGATTTCTGTAATAGATTTGTGTTTCTCTGCACAGATATTTGAACTTATTGTTATTTTTGGGGTTTATATGACATGAGTTTTCTGATCCGGCCCTTTTGGGATCAAAGTAGGTTGGATACGGCCCCCGGACCAAAATGAGTTTGACACCTCTGGTTTAGGTCCTACAGGGCAATTTAAGAGTCTTGAGGAAACTCTAAATATTAATTAATTTGCATAAAATTTTGACCCAAATATTTTGGAACCAAATGCAAGGTTCTAATTTAGAGAATCTAACCAAAAAAAAAAAAAGAAGAGTTTTGGACCACCCTCTCTCCATTTCCCCATCTCCACCTCTCTCCATCTCTCTCATTCCCTTCCTTCTCTCCTACAGCCTCCTTGTTCCTCCTCTCTCTCTTTCTGCCTCCTCTCTCCTTCCCTCTCAGTCTCCTCCTCGCTCCTCTCTCTCTCTCCCTTCCTTCCTCCCTCTCTGTCTCCTCTCTTCTTTCCTCTGTCTCCTCCCTCCTCCTCTCTCTCTTGCCCTTCCTATCTCGCTGTCTCCTCCTCTCCCTCCTTCCTCTTCTCCCCCGTCTCTCTCCCTCTCTCTCAGCCTCCTCTCTCCCTCTGTCTCTCTCTCTCTCTCTCTCAGCCTCGCCCTTGCCTCCTCTCTCCCTCTCTCTCATTCCCTCCCTCCTTCTCTCCTACAGCCTCCTCGCTCCTCCCTCTCGGTTTCCTCCCTCCTCCTGCTCTCTTCTCTCCCTTCCTATCTCTCCGCCTTCTCCCTCCCTCTCTCCTTCTGTCTCTTTCTCAGTCTCCCCCTCCCTCTCTCTCTCTCTCTCTCTCTCTCCATCCCACTCATTCCCTCCCTCCTTTTCTCCTACAGCCTCCTCCTCTCTCTCCCTTGCTGTCTCTCAACCTCCTCCTCTCCCTCTGTCATCTTCTCTCTCCCTCTTTATGCCTCCTCCCACTCTCTCTCTCTCTCCCTCTCTCTGCCTCCTCTCTCCTTCTCTCTCCGTCTCCTCCTCTCCCTCTTTCTTCTCCTCCCTCCCTCCATCTCCATCTCCTCCCCACGCTCCTCCGTCCTCCTCTCTTCCTCACTCTCAACTTCTTCACTCTCTTCCCTCCTCTTTCTCTCTCCTCTTCCCTCTCTCCCTCCCTCCTCTCTCTCTCTCGGTGTCATGTGTCGTCGTCCCCGGTGCTCCTCACCGCTGACAGGGGCCCCTGACACCGGCGCCCATTTTGCCCATTACCTTCACTTTAGCGCCCTCCGAACGACAGCTGTCACGGCGACGCAAAACTTACCTCAGCCCCGAATAATCACACCCCCTCCCCTCTCTCCGTCTCTCCTCCATCCATCCCTCCATCCTCCGAAACGTCACCTCTAATCCCGCCTGCGATCCGGCCAAAGTGACAAATTGTGTCTTGCGGTTTTCCTAAAGCGTCGTGTTTCCGCCGGCGCAGGTGAGCGGGCATTAATAAAACATGAGTTAAAGCGGCGTTTGCGGGGAGCGCGGACGGATCGGCGCGGCGGATGTTTCACCGCCGACTTTTTACCGTGATGTTTTAATGATGCCGCTGACGGTCCGTGAGTCACGCGCCCGGAATAGCGCTGTCGTCTTTCGCGGGCAGCAAAATCTACAAATTCGACACCGGCGGACATCCAGGGTTTCCGGAGAGACTCTGCGGCTGATGTTGTTCCCCGGAGGCGTGACGCTCGCTAACTGGAAGCACTGCTCCGTCTGACAATTTAATCTGAGTTTTATTTGAACACAGTCTGAAAAGAAAGCGGTGGCGTGCGGTCGGGGAAATCATTGGTTCATGGTTGACCAATAAAATCTAAAATCATCATGTGTCTTAAGGAGATAGTTTCGCATTATATCCAAATAATCCTGTTTTTCCTTCACTTCTTTCTGTTTGAAATTTGGAACAATTACTCTTCATGTCATCCCGATCAAAAAAGCCAATGAGTGTGTTTACATGCACATCAGTAGTCCGGTTATTATCCATATCCCGGTTATTCAGGATACGCGCTCTGAGAAACCAGGACACTCATATCCCCGTGACATGATCAAATGGAGTATCCCGGTTTCTTGACATAATCTTACAAATGTGCAAGCGCAAAAATTAACTTAAATTAATTTAATAAACCAGGAAAAATACAAACAACCATGAGCTCCTTTAGCAGAGGAAGTTCAGGAGATTCTAACCAGCGGTGAGGAGAATCAGGTGCAAGTGATTTAGCACCAGGTTCTCCACAAACATGAGGTGCGAGATGGGAGAGGGGCGACCCTTGTCGGCCGCGCCCCGGCCCCGTCATGACCGGCTCTGCCCATCGACACGCGCCGGCCGGCTGTCCTGGACCACTCGAAGATCCGCGGCGCTACGGTATCGTTACGTCTAGGCGGGATTCTGACTTAGAGGCGCTCAGTCATAATCCCACAGATGGTAGCTTCACACCTTGGGCTCCTCAGCCAAGCACATGCACCACATGTCTGAACGTGCAGTTCCTCTCTTACTGAGCAGGATTACTACTGCAACAACACATCATCAGTAGAGTAAAACTAACTGCGCAGATCAAACCCAACCTTTCCAAACATTGTACAAGTTACACTGCAGCAGATTTTTGATTAAAACTCCATTCCATTTTCTTCCGCTTATCCGGACCGGGTCGTGGAGGCAGCAGTTCTAAGCAGGGACTCCCAGACTGCCCTTTCCACACACACGTCCTCCAGCTCTTCTGGGGGAACCTCGAGGTGTTCCCAGGCCAGCCGAGAGACATAGTCCCTCCAGCGTGTCCTGCGTCTTCCCCGGGGCCTCCTCCCGGTGACATACCCAGAACACCTCCTGAGGGAGGCGTCCAAGAGGCATCCGGAACAGATGCCCGAGCCACCTCAGCTGCTCCTATCAACGTGGAGGAGCAGCGGCTCTACTCCGAGCTCCTCCCGTGTGACTGAGCTCCTCACCCTATCTCTAAGGGAGACGCCCAGCCACCCTGCGGAGGAAACTCATTTCAGCCGCTTGTATCCGCGATCTCACTACCCAGAGCTCATGACCATAGGTGAGGGGAGGAACGTAGACTGACCGGTAAATCGAGAGCTTTGCCTTTCAGCTCAGCTCCTTCTTCTGCATAAATAAACTCAACTTTACAACACATAAACCATAACCATAATATAATTCAGCTTTGCCGCATTTGTTTATGTTTTACAGAAACAAAACTTAAAATTGCATGACTAATTTGCGTAAACTTTTAGTGCTGAAAAAAAAAAAAAAAAAAAAAGCCAGGTACACCCCACCAGTAGGAGGCCCCGAGGCAGACCTGGGACACGCTGGAGGGACTATGTCTCTGGGCTGGCCTGGGAACGTCTCGGGATCCCGCCGGAAGAGCTGGAGGACGTGTGTGTGGAGAGGGAAGTCTGGGAGGCCCTTTTCAGACCCGACCCCGGATAAGTGGAAGAAAATGGATGGATTGATGGAAAAAAAAAAGCTCTTTCCTTGTGCGCTGATGTGGTTCAGCTTCTGTCGGACTAAAAGACACGACTCAGTGGATTATATGTGTTGTTGTTTTTTCTGTGACAGAGGAGGTGCTGATGATGGTGAGTCTGTTCTGTGTGTGAATCGTGTTGGAGATGATTCATGTTTAACTTTTCCTCTCTCTTTCTCTCTTCAGCGACACCACAGAACACGGTTAAACGTTTATCTTTTTGTTTATTTTCTTTTATTTGTTTTATTTATTTATTTTGTCTAAATAAATTCCTCTCTCCAAATTCGCTTCTATAACTGCAAACGTCGTTGAGCTTCATTTGACTGGAGCGCTCTCTTATTAGTCCTCCTCTGTGCACAGATTCTGACAGCGCGTGTGTTTGAGAGCCACAGCTGTTTTTTTTTTTTTTTTTGCGACCGGTGGAAAAACCTCAGACTGCGGAGGCTCAAACTCCGATATTGACAGAACAGAGATTTGTGTTTCCGCTTTAATGTCTTCGTTTAGTGTTTGGAAGCAGGAGCGCGGCTCAGCGACCTGCAGAGACGCCCGATAACGGCGCCGCAAACTCACTTTATTCTCTCTAATTAGCCATGTGCTCTGAGGAGGGACTTTTCTTTTTTTTTTTCTTTTTTACCTCTATCAATGTTCAGTCTTTGTTTTTGTTTGTCTTTTTCAGCTCATACGCGACTCTGGCGTCTGACTCTGGGTGAACAAAAAATGTCTAAAGGTTAAACTCTGATCGAACTTGGACTAAACCAGGTAAACCAGGTCTAAACCAGGACTAAACCAGGACTAAACCAGGTTTGAAGCAGGACTAAACCAGGACTAAACCAGGTCTAAACCAGGACTAAACCAAGATGAAACCAGGATGAAACCAGGACTAAAACCAAAAAAAAAAAAAAAAACAGGACTAAAACCAGGTCTAAACCAGGACTAAACTAGGTCTAAATCAGGTCTAAACCAGGACTGAACTGGACTAAAACTAAAACCAGGACTAAACCAGGACAAAACCAGGACAAAACCAGGACTAAAACCAGGAAAAAAAACAGGACTAAACCAGGAATAAACCAGGACTAAACCAGGACTGAACCAAGTTTGAAGCAGGACTAAACCAGGACTAAACCAGGACTAAACCAGGTCTAAACCAGGTCTAAACCAGGATGAAACCAGGATGAAACCAGGACTAAAACCAGGGAAAAAAACAGGACTAAAACCAGGTCTAAACCAGGACTAAACTAGGTCTAAATCAGGTCTAAACCAGGACTGAACCAGGACTAAAACCAGGACAAAACCAGGACTAAAACCAGGGAAAAAAAACAGGACTAAACCAGGATTAAACCAGGTCTAAACCAGGTCTAAACCAGGACTAAACCAGGTCTAAACCAGGACTAAACCAGGACTAAACTGGGACTAAAACCAGGACTAAACCAGGACTAAACCAGGTCTAAACCAGGACTGAACTGGGACTAAAACCAGGACTAAACCAGGTCTAAACCAGGACTAAACCAGGACTAAACCAGGACTAAAACCAGGACTAAACCAGGTCTAAACCAGGACTAAAACAGGACTAAACCAGGACTAAACCAGGTCTAAACCAGACTAAAACCAGGACTAAACCAGGTCTAAACCAGGACTAAACCAGGTCTAAACCAGGACTAAAACCAGGACTAAACCAGGTCTAAACCAGGACTAAAACCAGGACTAAACCAGGACTAAACCAGGACTAAACCAGGTCTAAACCAGGACTAAACCAGGACTAAAACTACTTTTTTACCTCTATCACAGTTTAGTCTTCTTTTTTGTTTGTCTTTTTCCGCTCACACGTGACTCTGGGTGAAAAAAAAGTATAAACGTTAAACTCTGATCAAACTTGATTTCTGTCATCTATAATCAATCAATAATTTCAATAATAAATACTCAAACTGGACTGGTACAAGTGTTTATGAACTAAAAAATAACCACACGTTTTGTCGAGACAGAGCTCACATTTACAGAGAGAATTTATGCTAAATAAATGTGGCACTCCATGACATCACAAGGTGGACCAGAGCCTTTTGAGCTTTGAAAATGTAAACAGATTAATAATAAAGAGTTACTCAAACATGTGTTGTACGGATCCTGGTCATTTTAAAGACATGTGTGCACCTTAAATTACAAGTACTTTCTCTTTCAATAAAATGTTTCTAAATAGTTTTTGTGGTTCGTTCCTTTTTTTTTTTTTTTGCCTTGTACATTAGTTTTGCTGTCGGGAATAAGGTGACCACACGTCCCTGTTTACCCAGTGTTGAGTCCTGTGTCCCCTGTCCCAGCAGATTTATCCCAAACCTGTGATTTGTCCGAGTTTTATACAAGAAATGTCCCAGATGTCTCTATTTTGGACCAATTTGATCACTGCCAACATTAAAGAGATGCGTATATTGTTATTTGTTGATGTAAAATACTGAAAAGCTGCTTAAAAAATGACCAAAACACAAAGAAAATGTGACTGTACTGACTCATGTCTCAGTCGTGAATGTCTCTGCATAACAATTTTCCTTAATTACACACTTGTTTCACAATATTATTATTACCAATAAAACATCAGTTTTATACAGCGCTTTTTTGGACACTCAAGACGCTTTACAGATTATTATTCATTCACTCCACACTCGGTGGTGGTAAACTGCTACTGTAGCCACAGCTGCCCTGGGACAGACTGATGGAAGCCAGGCTGCCAATCTGCACCATCGGCCCCTCAGACCAACACCATCACTCACTCACACACCACTTTCATACTAAGCAATGTTGGTGAAGTGTCTTGCCTAAGGACACAAGGATTTCAGGCTTTGAGGAACTGGTGTGACCAACCACCACAAACTGAGGATGTCCCAGTGTTTGATTTTGAAAAGGACGAGGCCGAGACCGACGGTATCGTATATGACGCCTGGGAATATGTTTTATAAAGTTGCAGCTTTCCGAGCATATTTCTGGCATTATCCTACATCACTCGCTGCACGATGACGCTTGGAAAACGAGTGTCCAATAGGAACTTTGATTTCCGCCAAACTCATGTGCTCTGTCCGTTCTCATTGGCTCAAACTTTACCAAAGAGTGTAGTGAGTCAAAACGGTCGATGCTCTGAGCGTCTGTGTTCGTAACAATTGAAAAAGAAAAGAAACGCTCTAAGTGCAGATATTTCTCAAATAAATGGAAAATCCCATTTGATTCATCAGCTGGTTTCACTTCGTGGAAACCGTCTGACCTCGCAGCATTAGGATTCGCTCGCTCGACGGTAGGTGGGTACTATTTTATTAAACCAGTCACTGCTATTTGGTCGTGACGTATGTGATGTGTCAGAACACTCAGTGACGTCCAATTGCCAGCTTCATAGCTCTGTGCTGATTGGTCGGTGTGCAGTCTACAACTTCCAGGGTCCTTACAAACCATCTAGTGTATTCTGATTTCTGACCTAGTCACTGGAGAGAAATGAAATTGTGTGGAGGGACTAAGTGGCACCAGCCTGGCTCCAATTACACATCTTGGTCTGCGTAACTGTGCATCCCCTGCTATTTTTATTTTTAAGTTTTATTTCAGAGAAATGGAGAGTCCAGCTCCTCTCAAGGAGTTGGGTTCCAGAGCCTAAACTGTGCGTGGAGGTGAGGCCGACTGTATCTAGTCGGTAACACTCAACCTCCCGCACAAGCTCAGGCTCCTTCCCCCAGCGAGGTGACATTCAGAGTCCCCAGAGTCTCCATGTCCGGAGATCTGGTTGTCGAGGCCGTCGACTGGTGTCCAGATCTCAGCACCGGCCCCTCACAGCGCCTCCTGCAGGTGGTGGCCCCACGTCAGATATTTTTTGTTTATTTACAGACTTGATATTTTGCACTTTTGTAGCTAAGGCCCTAAATTAAACTTTTTTTTTTATGTCCAAAAAGTTGTTTATACATGTTTTTGTGTGTTTTGCTGCCTCACAGCAAGAAGGTTCTTGGTTCGATCCCCGGGTCGCCTGGGCCTTGCATGTTTCTCCCTGTGTCTGGATGGTTTCCTCCGGTTTCCCCCATCAACACAAAACATGCTCCAGGTCTCCAGAACAGTTGATAGTCAAGGTCAGTTAAATACAATCAATTCAATCATTGTGTCCTTAGGCAAGACACTTCGCCCAATTTGCCTAGTATGAAAGTGGTGTGTGTGTGAGTGATGGTGGTCGGAGGGACTGATGGCGCCGAGTGGCATGGCAGCCGTGCTTCTGTCAGTCTGCCCCAGGGCAGCTGTGGCTACAATAGTCGCTTACCATCACCAGGTGTAGAGTGAATGAATAATGCTGTATGAATGAATAATGCTAAATGAAAAATGTTGAATAAAGTGTAAAGCCTCTTTGGGGACAGAAATGTCTGTGAAAGCGCAATATAAATAAAGACTTACTTACTTACTTTTGTGTGAAAAAGTGTGAATTTTATTTTTTGTTTTTCTGATCCTGTTGCTTTTATTACAGCCACATGATACAACTACAGCAGCAGGATTGAGAAATAATAGGTTTTACTGGAAAAAAAAAAGGATGTGTAACACTTCATTGGGGTAAAAGTTGGAGTTTTAACAGCAAAATTAAGAAAAAGAATCCAGGCGAAGACAAAAGTGTCCAGTCAAGTGGTAACGGAGGGAAACAGGGGCAGATTTTTGACATTCAAATGTCTCTTATTCAGAAACTAGAGGAACTATTGAAATAAGTAAAGTATCAGAATGTAGGAAAGAGTTACACTCCAACAGGGTCAAGTTAAACCTGTGATATTCTTTCAAGTTGTTGACAAAAAATTTTTAAAACTCATGTCGGTAACGGAGGGAATGAAATATGCAGCACTTTTTGGGCAATAAATCCAAACAGTGATAACTCTTGGTTCTCACTTACATATCCTTAACAAACTGGTTTGAATATTTGCTTCATATAGTTTTCTACCATATGGTACAAGATTAGGTTGAAAAACCTCTTACTTTTTGACTCATGAGATTTTTTATTAAGAAAGGTCATGGTAACGGAGGGAAAAGTAACGGAGGGAAAATTGTGCAAACAAGTAGAAGGTGCAGGATTTTACATCATTTGTCGCTTTTTTCTTCTGAATACTTTAATATTACTTCAAAATGAAAGGAAACTATTTCTATAAAATATGTCAGTCCTTCCAAGCAAATTTTTATCATTTTAAATACATAAAAAAAAAAAAAAACATGTACCTTCATCAACAGTTCAAAGATGGAATAACACAAGATATGATGAAATACATCCATTTATTTACATGATTTGCAGGTCTTTGAAATTTGGGAAATAATTTTTGTTCCATGTTTCATACATGGTCTGTTTAAAACGTATGGAACTTTAGAACCAAAAATGGTACAGAAAAAAGGTCAACAGTTTCATAAACTAGAGTACATATGTATCTGTTCAATACATTTTTATATCAGATGCATTAACTTGAATTTTTGGCCTTGTTGTTTACTTCTGCTTGACCGGGACCAACTACAGCAGCAGATTATGAAATAATAGGTTTTAATGAAAAAAAAAAAAAGGATGTGTAACACTTCATTAGGGGTAAAAGTTGGAGTTTTAAAAGCAAAATTAAGAAAAAGAATCCAGGCGAGGACAAATGTACTAAAACCGCCCTCAGGTCTTGAAGGGTTAAGTTGTAAAATGTTAAAAGTGATAAATCGCCGGTCGGTTCGGTCGTAAAATCCGTTCTTTTCATTAAGCGTGTTTCCTTCCGCAGCTGTCGCTAATAAGCCCGCCGTACGAGCTTTAGCATATGCTCGCGTGACTGACAGCTCACCTCCGGCGCTCCCCTCTCCTTCATCCATATGCGCCCCGAGCTAACGCCTGCTCGCAATCCCCGACACCGGAGCGTGACCCGGCCCCGGCAGCAGCAGGTGGGCCCAGCTTCCACGTTAGCGACAGATGGCTAAGATCCAGGGTTTATTTTTACGTTTTTTTTTCTTTTTTCCTTGGGAGTGTGAAGCGCTGTCAGTCAGTCTCGGCGGATGCTACAAACTGTTCACCTCCGCCAAAACAAAATGTCCCGGCAGGTTCCAAAAAGCCCCCGGTTTTGTTTTAATCTCTTTTTAATTATTGTTGTTCACGCGGCGATGGAACACACAGTAATTAGGCTTCGGTGTGAGACAGTACCAAGGAAATAAAGGATGGGTTTAATAAAAGAACTCATGACTACAGGTTGGGGGAGCTGCCAATGAGCGTCAGATCAGGTTTCATAATGAGTTCTGTATTCGTGCTGCTCTAAAAGGTCCTATACAGTGGTCCCTCGTTTATTTTAGGAGTTACGTTCTAAAAATAACCCGCGATAGGTGAAATCCGCGAAGTTAAGTTTATTTTTTACAATTGTTCTATCTGTTTTAAGGCTGTAAAACCCCTCAGCACAAACTTTATACACTTTTCTCACACAGGACACTTACAACACTTTTTGCGTCTTGCTTCTTAAAACTTATTGCTGCTGTCGTCCTTTTGTTATTTTCCTCCTTCTTTATGTAACGAACCCAAGATTAATGTATTACATAATGAAGCTCTACAGCGCAGAGTCCTGCACGGGTCCATTTTTTGGAGACCCGCACCCGCGCAGGACAGGACCACACCTGCCTGCACCTGCCCGTTAACCCAAGATTATATCAAACTTTTGTGCTGCCAACACCACAGACTGAACCAAGACTAAACCAGGACTCAGGACTGAAACAGGACTGACGAGCGCTCTGAGCTGAGCTTGTTTGTTTAGTTCAGCGCTGCAGGGGGAGTCACTGATTTACCCAGATACTCTGGAAGAAAAACTGTGATTGGTCCATTTCCATTCCATTATATTAACCCTTTGTTTCCCAAGAAATATCAGTCCAAGTTTAAAACAGTGATCTAGAAATTATTACTAGTGTTGTGTTTATTACTCACTGAATAAAAATATTGAAAAAATATATTAGTAGTACAAAAGTCCATTCAATATTTTTTCTTGAGCCTTCAGAACATCTTGAAGACTCTGAGGTTCCCTGTGAAAGAAATACAGTTTGCACAACAAATGTTTGGCTCTTTCATTTACATTTCCAATAAAAGTCAGCTCTACTTTTTAATTTATTAATTGTTTTTGCGTATAACATGTGATTAATTGCAATTAATTGCTCGAACTCATGCGATTAATTGCCTAATATAGTGTCAGTTTATATGATATTATATATATATATATATATATATATTATATATATATATATATATATATATATATATATATAAATGTGTTTCTCACTTCCACGGCGGTTGTCTCACCCTCATTCAGCTCGGGTTCTCTACCAGAGGCCTGGGAGCTTGAGAGTTCTGCACAGTATCTTTGCTGTTCCAGTACTGCACTTTTCTGGACTGAGATGTTCCATTGTTTTTCCCGGTATCTGTTGTCGTCTCTTCCAGTTTGGGGGTTACAGCCCGAGTGTCCGATCACCACAGGCACCACTGATGCCTTTACTTTCCAGGCTTCTCCAGCTCTTCTTGAGCCCTGGTATTTCTCTAGCTTCTCGTGTTCCTTTTTCCTGATTTAATCGCTTGGTATTGCGATGTCAACCACGGCTCTGCTCTGTTTCTTATCCACCACTATGTCTGGTGGTTCGCCATCACCATTCTGTCAGTCTGTATCTGGAAGTCTGGAAGTCTGGAATATATATATATATATATATATATATATATATATATATATATATATATATATATATATATATATATATATATATATATATATATATATATATATATATATATATATAATGCATCAGTTATAAACTGACACTTTACAGAACATTATTCATTCACTTCACACCGGTGGTGGTAAGATACTATTGTAGCCACAGCTGCCCTGAGGCAGACTGACAGAAGTGACGCTGCCAATCTGTCCCATTGTGACTCCTGATTTTCCCAGTGTCTCCCATCCAAATACTACCCAGGTCCAGCCTTGCTGAGCTTCTGAAATCTGACAGGATCAAGTATTGACAAACTGGTATGGCCATGGTTCTCCTCATCCTGCCTCCACCAGTAGGAAAACAGCACCAAAACCTGTTTAAATCAACTGAGCGACACGACACAGAAACATCACGAGAGTCTGAGGAAGAGCACAGGGAGCAGAACAAACTGTCAGGTATGTAAAACCTACCTAGGTATAAAAGAACCTTATAACATAAATTATCAGAAGACCAAATGAACCTCAGAATACTAGGTTTTAGACATTATCCATGCATGTTTGAGTCATCTAGCGATCTCTCCCTATTTGAACCATCCTTATGATGAACTGATTCATGACAAACCTTCTCAAACCTGATGCATAAAACCCTGAATCTAACGATTCCCCTTTGGTGTTGTGTCCAATTTGTATCTTAGAGGTTCTCAAAACTGTGGTGTGGGTTCTGGCGATGATCCAGTTTTTTTCCCCAGCTAAACGTTACTGTGAAAAGTGATTCCTATCTCCTCTTCTCAGCAAAGAAGTTGTGGGTTCGACTCCCCATCTCGATCTCCTCCTCTCCTGCGTTACCGTAGCGGCGTTTTCCTCCTCCTCACCGTACGGCGGCATACCTGTCCATCACTCTCTCTTCCCCTTAACTCCAAACCCTGTATATACGTTGTACCCAATTCCCCCATTAGCCGTCTCATTTTCTCGTCCAATCAGGCGCTTTCATCCTCTCCCCTCGCCCGTAACCTCCACGGCAGACAGTTACGAGACAATAACACCATTTCTCCGGCTGTCTTTTGATTCTCGTCGGCGCGTTTGGGAAGGAGATGAATCCTTTAATCATGCTTCGTCCGACCGGCGAGCTAACACGCGTTCTCCAATTTCGCCTCGTTTTATGTGCGTCCTTTGAAATGGCGAGCGCCGCTAATGGTTTTCACTGTCAGCCGGATCAATACGGGGCTGTACGCACACACCAAAACACGCCATAAGACACAATAACATGCGAATCATTTGTAGGGCCCGGTGCCTCCTGACAGGCCTTTTGTGTCGACGGGCGGCGCAGGGAGGGAGGGGGGGAGCTGTATTGTAGTTTGAATAAATAAATGGCAGACATGTACACTGGGGTTGTTTGAGAAACCGTTTGTAATGGGAGGTGAAGTTGGTGATGATGACGCGTTCGAAGGTGATGAACCTGATTTTTACTGTTTTAAAGTGGAGCTCTTCGGTAAAGTTGACTTTTTAAGGGTCTTACGTCACGCAAAATCGACTTTTGTGGGTTTTTTTCATGTTATTATCTTGTTACCTCATCGAAAACGTACCTCGAGTTGTGTTTTGTTTCATTGACACCCTTTATTATTAGTCGGTCTACAACTACCGTATTTTTTGGACTAAAAGGCGCATAAAATCCTTTCATTTCCTCAAAAATCGACAGTGCGCCTTATGTACTAATTCTGGTTGTGTTTACTGACCTCGAACCAATTTTATGTGGTACACGGTGTTCAGAAATCTGTCAAATGTTTTAGTACGACTTTGGTAAACTACGAAGCTGCACCTCTGGAGTGAGAAAGCTGTCAAAAATATTCGTGCGCATAAAAAAATAGAAATCCAGTCGTACAAATATATTTGAGCTGTACGTTGTAATCACGAAATGTTTACATCAGTACGAATACAAATTCACAGACGGAATTTTACTGTCATAAACACGTCATCACTTCACAGACATTATCCATCGAGCAGCAGAAACATCGATCAAGATCGAGACTGTGCAGCTCAAGTTTGTAGCAGAGTAAAAACAGAGTAAAAGCACAAGAAGCTACAACAGAAGAACAACAAGTGGGTTCATTAAAATCTATTGTAAAAATGTCTTGAATTCGGGAATCGAACGCTGCTGTATAATATTGTGTAGAAACACCTCCTTTGAACGGGAAATTGCACCTATATGTTAGAAAACAGAGTGGAGCCAGTTGGCAACATCAGACGTAACGTTCTCCCAGGGCTAATTAACAAATATCAGGTTCTCTGTATGTTTAGATGAAAACATTCACGGCTACAGCCACAGCGAGCATCAGTCAGTCTGAACCTTCAGCTGCATTTCAGACAGTTCGTTATACATGAGTTATAATGGGTTATACTATGAGTTATAATGGGTTATACATGAGTTATAATGGGTTATACATGAGTTATAATGGTTATATATGAGTTATAATGGTTATACATGAGTTATATAGTTATATATGAGTTATAATACAGGTTATATGGGTTTACATGAGTTATAATGGGTTTATATGAGTTATAATGGGTTATACATATAATAGTTATATATGAGTATAATAGGTTATATATGAGTTATAATGGTTATACATGAGTTATAATAGGTTATACATGAGTTATAATGGGTTATACATGAGTTATAATGGGTTATACATGAGTTATAATGGGTTATACATGAGTTATATGGTTATAGTTTATAGGTTATATATGAGTTATAATAGGTTATATATGAGTTATAATGGTTATACATGAGTTATAAATGGGTTATACATGAGTTATAATGGGTTATATATGAGTTTATAATGGGTTATATATGAGTTATATGGGTTATACATGAGTTATAATAGGTTATACATGAGTTATATGGTTATACATGAGTTTATGGGTTATACATGAGTTTATATAGGTTATATATGAGTTATAATGGGTTATACATGAGTTATAATGGGTTATACATGAGTTATAATGGGTTATACATGAGTTATAATGGGTTATACATGAGTTATAATGGGTTATATATGAGTTATAATGGGTTATATATGAGTTATAATAGGTTATATATGAGTTATAATGGTTATATAGTATAATTATATATGAGTTATATATGTTATATATGAGTTATAATAGGTTATATATGAGTTATAATGGGTTATACATGAGTTATAATGGGTTATACATGAGTTATAATGGGTTAATATGAGTTATAATAGGTTATATATGAGTTATAATGGTTATATATGAGTTATAGGTTATATGAGTTATATATGAGTTATATATGTTATAATAGGTTATATATGAGTTATATGGTTATATGAGTTATAATGGGTTATACATGAGTTATAATGGGTTATAATTAGCAAATCCATCCACGTCACGGTGACGTTAAACTTACCGGTAAATACTGTAAACATACCAAGGTGTTGCCTGTAAACACGAACATTAATTGATGCTGGAAGCTGCATTAAACTGTAATGTGGAACATTTCATTGGCTGTGACGTCTGTAACCAGGACAATTTGGTCGTGTTTGGTGTAAACTGGGACATTTCAGCGTCCCGAGGAACTTTTGGTGGCATTTCATGCGAGAAATGCAGCTGAAGGTTCAGACTGACTGATGCTCGCTGTGGCTGTAGCTGTGAATGTTTTAATCTAAACATACAGAGAAGCTGATATTTGCTAATTAGTCCTGGGAGAACGTTACGTCTGATGTTGCCAACTGGCTCCACTATGTTTTCTAACATATAGGTGCAATTTCCCGTTCAAAGGAGGTGTTTCTACACAATATTATACAGCAGCGTTCGATTCCCGAATTCAAGACATTTTTACAATAGATTTTAATGAACCCACTTGTTGTTCTTCTGTTGTAGCTTCTTGTGCTTTTACTCTGTTTTTACTCTGCTACAAACTTGAGCTGCACAGTCTTGATCTTGATCGATGTTTCTTCTGCTCGATGAATAATGTCTGTGAAGTGATGACGTATTTTTGACAGTAAAATTCCGTCTGTGAATTCGTATTCGTACTGATGAAAGCGTAATCGTAACATTTTCATTTCGTGATTGTAATTCATGACGTCGTAACTTTTCAATTCGTATTCTGATGAATAAAATACACACAATATATTTTATGTACGACTGGATTCATTTGAGAGTTTACAAATATTTATTTTATGCGCAACTACAGACAAATATGCACGGATTTCCCAAATACGCACGGATTTCTATTTTATGCGCACAAATATTTTTGACAGCTTTCTTACTCCATATGCACCACTTGATAGATTGTCGGAACATTATGGCAACTGTAGTCAGGAGCCTCATGGAGTAAAGACAAATTTATGATCCTTTAGTCCAACAGACGCTGAACCGCATCAGCAACACAAAAAGTGAGCTGTTTTTTCAGTGCTTATAGTTTATGCAAATGAGTCATGTGGTTTTAAGTTTTGTTTCTGTAAAACGTAAACAAATGTGCGCAAAGCTGCATTAAGCACATTATTCCTCAATGTATATTTGAGGAATTAAAAAAAAAAAACTTAAATGACCCACCCACATTCACATTCATAATACACATTAGTTCCTGCCTCAAGTGGAGGGGAGGATGGAGCGTGAGATTGACAGGTGGATCAGTGCGGCGTCAGCAGTGATGCGGTCGCTGTATCGGACCGTTGTGGTGAAGAGGAGCTGAGCTGAAAGGCAAAGCTCTCGATTTACCGTCAGTCACCTATGGTCATGAGCTCTGGGTAATGACTGAAAGGACGAGATTCGCGGATATAAGCGGTCGAAATGAGTTTCCTCCGCAGGGTGTCTGGCGCTCCCTTAGAGAACAGGGTGAGGAGTTCAGTCACACGGGAGGAACTCAGAGTAGAGCCGCTGCTCCTCCACGTTGAGAGGAGCAGCTGAGGCTCGGGTTTCTGTTCACCTCGGGAGTTGTTCCGGACATGTCCCACAGGAAGGAGGCCCCAAAGAAGACGCAGGACACGCTGGAGGGACTATGTCTCTCGACTGGCCTGGGAACGCCTCAGGGTCCCCCAGAAGAGCTGGAGGACGTGTCTGGGATGAAGGAAGTCTGGGAGTCCCTGCTTAGACTGCTGCCCCTGCGACCCGGCCCCGGATAAGCATTTCTCAATGGATGGATGGAATACACATGAACCAAGACAGGGAGGCAACGCCGGGCGAATTACACCACGATCTGTCAGTGGATCGTGGACACCTGGACTAAGGATCAATCTCAAGTGTCGTCCGTTTGTTTCTCTTAATGCTCCTTATAATCCAGTGCAAATGAGAGAATTCAACATTATTGATATTGCAATTTATAATCCAGTGTGATTTATAGTGGCAATTCCAGGGCTGAAATTATCCAAATGATTCTAATGAAGGTGTGAAGTTTAGAAACACAGTGGAGCACTTCCTGTATTACCACATGACATCATAAGGTGGGAAGAGAGTTTTCCGTATGAGAGAAGAACTTTGTGTGTTAAACATGTGTGAATGAAACACAAAAAAACACAACTCCAGGTCTGTTTGCGATGAGGAAACAACATTAGAACACGGCTTAAATCTCAAAAGAGTGATTTTTTGCGCATTATAGGACCTTTAAAGCTTCACTGCGTAACTTGTCTCTTGTCACGTTGTATTTTGTCTCGCCTAAAATCTTCCACAGTGCAAATTTACGCATGCACATACATCTACATTACAATTATTCAATTATGTCTGCTTTTAAAACTTTTCCTCTCTCTGCGAGCTCTTCTTACTTTCCTCATTCCCATTGTTTGTTTCCGCGACGCAAACAAAACCCACAACTAAAAAAAAAACTATTTACCTGAAAAATTCGCGGAGCTGTTTCGGCGTCGGCTCCTCACCTGCTCCGCCTCCGCTTTGATATCCCCGACACGTTCCCGAGTGACACCGCCGGCGCATTAACTCCGCGTTTTACTTACCGCGCGTTTACGGACATTTATTTCATTTATTTGTACAGTGGTTGGCGTATTTTCCCTCTCGACGCTAACACTGCCTTTAACGAGCTGACACTTGGAGCAGCAGTCACCCACCGAGCATCTGCCTGCCTCCCACCAGTAAACAATCGCAAAATAAAACTCCTCATTAAGCGCCGATGCAACTTTATCACTAGCGACGCGCCACCCACGGATAACGCGCCGGCATCCTCCGCCGCCGCGAACCCGGGAGTCAATGGGGCAGGCCGTCGCCGTGGCGCCTATAATTACGCCGTACGTTTTTGAACCCGAGACATGAGAGAGGAGCGGGCGGGAAATTGGAGACAGGTGGCGGTCTGACCCGAACATAATGATGCCACGGTATGAGATGTGAGATTTGTTGCCGTGACGATCGCTGGACATGCAGGTATGAAAATGTAGGAGTGGGAAAATATAGCGCACGGACTATAAATAAAAACGTGCGCGCGTTGTGTGAAGTTAAGTTAAAGGTGCAACGTGTAACTTTTACGTTGGAGGGTGAGACGTGGAGAGGTTATTTTCATTTCATTTATTTATTTGTTTGAGCCACGTACAAGAAAATTCAAAAACTATAACAAAAAATAGTGATTGTACATGAACATATTTGGGATCTGGGGCTCAAAAGGAGGAGGGTGAAGTTTAAAAAATGTAGAGTCCAACCCCCTAATTGTTTTACATTATCATGTGGTTCACCCTTTTTTTATAATTTTTTTTATTTTTTTATATCACCTTTGGAGCACTTAACTTATCTTTATGCAGAAATATACACACATACACATGTACATACATACATGTACAGTGTTGGGGAGTAACAGATTACATGTACCGGAGTTATGTAATCAGAGTACAAATTATGAGTAACTGTATTCGGTTACAGTTACAATTTCAGTGAGTGGGAATTGGATTACAGTTACTTTGTTGAAATAAATGGATTAAACGGCAATATTGTCCTGTTTTTACATTTTGGGCTATATCCCCCCCCCTTTTTTTCTGTAATTCCATTCATTGCCGGACATTAAACCAGGTCTAAAACCAGGACTAAAACCAGGTCTAAACTAGGTCTAAACCAGGACTAAACCAGGTCTAAACCAGGACTAAACCAGGACTAAAACCAGGACTAAAACAGGACTAAACCAGGTCTAAAACCAGGTCTAAACTAGGTCTAAACCAGGACTAAACCAGGACTAAAACCAGGACTAAACCAAGTCTAAAGCAGGACTAAAACAGGATTTAACAAGACTAAACCAGGTCCAAACCAGGTCTAAACCAGGACTAAAACAGGACTAAACCAGGTCTAAAACCAGGTCTAAAACCAGGTCCAAACCAGGTCTAAACCAGGACTAATCCAGGACTAAAAGCAGGTCTAAACCAGGTCTAAAACAGGATTTAACAGGACTAAACCATGTTGTGTGGACATGTATCATCTTCTTCTATCAATAATATTTTTAATTTGGTTCAGTAAAGTCTGGGCTTTTTATTTTCTTTTAGCAGATAAAACATCTTATGTTACGGTATCCTCATCTGTGCTTCTCTACAACAAATCAAGTAATCCAAAGTATTCAGATTACATTACTCACCTAAAGTAACTTAATGGATTCCGTTAACAAACTACATTCTGGGGTATGTAATCTGTAATCTGTAGGGGATTACATTTTAAAAGTCACCTTCCCAACACTGTACATACATACATACATACATACATACATACATACATACATACATACATACATACATACATACATACATACATACATACATACATATACACATCATACATACCCAGTACATATACGCTCACTATATGTTTATACACACACATATACATACACGCAGAAACATATTTTCGTTTATGGTCGTACAAACTAATAATAATGTTATTGTAGGCACAAAGTTTATGATCGTACAAAATAAACAGTAAAGAGAATGGAAAATGTAATGATATATATATATATATATATATATATATATATATATATATATATATATATATATATTATATATATATATATTTTTTTTTTTTTTTTTTTTTTCATTTATGGTCGTACAAACTAATAATAGTAATGAAGTAGGCACAAAAGGTTATCGTTTATGATCGTACACTAATGAGAATGAAAATTTCACACAGGGATGTAACAATAATCAAAATATCACGATATCGTATCGTTAAAAGTCTCAAAATCGTATCGAATCTACATCTCCCATGATTCATTTCAGCACAGACAACATGAAGAAATATGTTTTTGACTTGAATTCTTGGGATCATGATGGAAATAATTCACGTCAAAATCTTGTCAAGGTATTATAAAAGCCAAAAAAAGTGTTCTATCTACAACTGTATCAGCTTATCTTCAAAATATCTTAATAAATATCGTACCGTGAGATGCATATCGTGATAATATCGTACCGAGAAGTTTGGATATTGTTACGTCCCTAGTTTCACAGTCTGGCTACGGCTGGGTGTCATTAATAATAAAAGAAAAACTATAAATGAATAAATAAATAAATAATAATAATGCATCAGTTTTATATAGCGCTTTTATGGACACTCAAAGATGCTTTACAGAGCATTATTCATTCACTCACGTACACTTTCATACTAAGCAATGTGGGTGAAGTGCCTTGCCTAAGGACACAATGACGGTTGCTCCCCTGTGGCTCCTGATTTTCCCAGTACTAACCAGGCCCGGCCCTGATTCAATACGATTCGATATATTTCAAATCGATTCAATGTGGTTCAGTAAAAAATCATGCTTAAATCATGGCTGTGATACTGAAAGTCTTTGTTAAACCACTTCTTGTGCAAAGTATAAATTATAATAATAATATAAATATAAAACACAAACATACTCATCAAAACAGTGAAAATGTCAAATGTGTCGGACAAACGAGTTTTCAACCCGGGTGGATCAAACGTATTACAGACGACACAGGAGGCGAAAGGGTTACAAAAGTAAAAGTTGTTTTTAAATTTAAGTTAACTTCAATTTACTTTAAAAACGCTAAAACCTCCCGTGCCCAAAACAAAGTACCAACTGAAAGGTGGACCTGGTGAGCGACCAAACCCAACAACATGATGCTCACTGGGCCAACCCCGTACAGAGGCGTAGAAACCAGTACCAACATCACTAACCTAAAAGAAAAAAGACGACCAGACTAACCTTCCCGAACACAAGGCGAAGACAGGACAGCCGCTCCCACCAGGTCAAACACAAAAGGCTAACAGAAGCTAACAGGCAGGCGCAGCCAAGGCAAAGGAAGTGGACGAGCACACGCCCAGGTGTGTGGAGGGCGAGGCGGTGCAGTGAGAGCACAGGACCAAGAGAGGGCGCCACTGATTGACGGCCTATTTATACCAGACCCAGCCACACCACAAAAACATACACGGACTTAAAAATACACACAAAATGAATGCACAAAGGGGCACCAGCATGAAAAAAAAAAAACAAGCAACGCAACTGTAGCACTGTAACAAAATAATTTAAGAAAATATTCCATAAAATATACACAACAGCCCATGATATCGATACTGTGTCATCGCAGTGAACAAAGTGAACTTTATTTTCAATTCCACCATAAAACAGACAGAGTGGGATCAAAATTGTGGTTTCTCCAGAACTCCAAAAGTGCAGTTAAAAACTAAACACACACACATGTACCACACACAGACATGAACTGTCTCTGAACTTTTTCCTCCTGTGAGCTACTTTTTGCAAAACGAAAATGCCAGAGACTAATTTTAGTGGAACTGAGTAAATATAAGAAACATGGTGATCCCTGGATGAGGTACAGTTAGATGTTTATAAAACATCACCCACTATCCAGTAATCAGTGCACAATGTAGTCATCAAAATGATCCAAATGATCCAAAGTGAAATACACTTTTAATCAATCAAATTTGAGTTTTTCAGCACAATGGTTTAATTCTGAAATCCTTTGGTGAGCTGCTTGGAAGAGGGAGGAGAGCGACTGGAGGCTCCTGAGCTGCAGGTTTTGAGACCCAGACATTTAAACAAAACAATATATCGATAAATACTGCATTAAAATTCCTATTGATACTTTGCAGTAACATCACACTGGGGGTGTTCTGTATGTAAACCTATGAGGGAATGTTCAAGCAGTTACCGTGGTGACACAAAGCACACGTTGGCAAACACAGACACAAAGAGTTGTTTTTAAAAACTCAAGAAAAAAACACAAAATGGATTTAAAAAGCACATTTTCAGGAGCCTGTGTTCAGTCGTGGTCCCGTTTAGGAGTTTGATTTTCAGCAAAAAGGTGAGATGTGAATTTGGTAAGATTTTGATGATGATGAATTAGAGTATTTTTAGAAGAAAACAATGAATTTGAAATCTTGTTTTAAGTGTTTAATGATGAATTGGGTTGTAGTTATTTTAAATGTTGTTGTTGGAGTTGGTCTAATGTAAATTCTTTAAAGTATTTTGTACCTGTGCGAGGACTGCAGCATCTTTTTCTCTCAGAGTTTAAAGGTTGTATGGAGGATTTTTTTTTTGTTTCAAGTTGTCAATGATAGATTATAGAGATGCAGTAGCCTTGTAATTATGATGACCAAAAAAAGAGAATAAAAATTCATCAACTCTGGACGTGGTGGGGCTAAACATTTGCCAATAGATAACGACACTGCCTCGTTATCTGTGAGCTGACAGGCTGTCAATCAAACGCCTTACGTTTCTAGTGTAACTGACTTGCCTGCGCCGCCGTTACGTGGTTTACGTACGACTGTCACGCAGTCCACAGACGCAAGACGCACAGACGCTGTTTACTCCACCAACGCAACAGTTCTTAGCGGCTTTTTTTGACCTATATCTTCCTCGCAGTTTGCACAAAGTTTGTTGCAATGACAGACAAGAATCCAGGAGCAGTTCTCCCAAAAGAAAGTCCGTTTTTGAGGTCGCTGAAAGAAGAAGACAAGGGGAAAAGCAGCGAAGCCAAACTAAGGTGATTCTTGAAGATTCATTCCAGCGATGGCGCGACTGAAGCAGACGAAGGGTCTAAAGACTGAACGCACTGGTCCACAAATTACTCCTGGACAGGAAACTTCTGCTTATTATGAAAACGTACTTTATTTCCAAGAGCTACACAAACGTTTTTCAGGACACGAATGTGATATCCTATGTCTGAAAACGTACATTTTCAAGGCAAAGAAAGAGTCCGCTTGCTGCTGCGTGTTGTAGTTAGTTCATTCGCACTGAATCTCCGCGCAACCTTCTCTGCACCCCTTTCCTGCTCCTGTCCCCGCTGCCCGATCCGCTCTTCCCCCTGCTCCTCACTTCTCCGGGCACGGAATCTCCGCGCACCGCTCCCTCTCCCCTCTCCCCTCTCCTCTCATCCTCTCTCCCTGCTCCTCTTCTCCGTCTTGTCTAACCAACACTGTAGTTAGTTGTTTACAAGTCATGTGCAGCACCGGCTGTAAACAAACCTGTTTCTGGCGTAAAGAGGAGGCGGGAGGAGGTGTTTCTACGTAGGAGCTGTGGGGGAGGGGAGGTGGTTTCACACATGCGCAACATTTGAAAAAGGACAAACAGTCGCTGGATTTCTCGTTCCTTGGAAAATCCTCTATACAACCTTTAATGTCTTTGTTTTCAATAAAATAATGAGAATAATAAGAGTGACAAACTGAAAAACACCAGCTACCTCGTGACTGCTGCAAAGTATGAATTCTGTCAGCGATTCACAGATTTGGATTTTGGTGCCCTCTGCTTTACTCCAGAGAGATATACTGCGTGTTTAATGCCATACTGTGGAATATTTCAGGCAGTCACAGTTATCT
This sequence comes from Boleophthalmus pectinirostris, assembly GCF_026225935.1. Taxonomy (NCBI): domain Eukaryota; kingdom Metazoa; phylum Chordata; class Actinopteri; order Gobiiformes; family Gobiidae; genus Boleophthalmus; species Boleophthalmus pectinirostris. The sequence goes on along the minus strand of NW_026571299.1, from coordinate 4,885,074 downwards.
AGAGCTCTTTACAACACTGCCTACGTTTACATTCACACTCTGATCTGGTTTTTCATCTGATTTCTGGACATTTAAGATTCTTTAAAGGTCCTATATTACACAAAACGGACTCCTAATCCTTATTTTCCAAGCTCAAAATGCTCTGTTCCACCTTGTGACGTCATGAAGCAACTTAACCGCTACCTTCGAGTGTTAGTTCAGTAGAGATTGACGATTTCCTAGGCTGAAATGATCCAAATGATTCTAGTGAAGGCGTGCGGAGTTTAAAAAAACACCCTGGAGCGCTCCCTGAGAAGTATTACTGCATGACATCACAAGGTGGAACTGAGCATTTTTTGGTCTGAGAGAAGAACTCAGCCTAAACACGTAGGATTTGTGAGTTAAATGTGTGTAAATAAAACAAAAAAAACAAAAAAACACAACTCCTGGTCTGTTAGTACGGAAGCCCTGAGAGGCAAGAGGGAAAAAAAAGAGGCAGGTCATTTGGGCTCTATTTTCTAAGTGTTTTTTTTTTTTTTTCATCAACTCAAAAAAAAAAAAGACATTTTTTTTTTTTCTCTTGTGTTTTTTTTTTCGCTGTTGATGTGGCTGATGAAAAAAACACGCGAAATGCAAAATGTCCGCTCCCGGGAAACATGACCGCTCTACGCGTCAGGGCGCACCTCAGTCCCGCTCAAACCAGAGGCAGTGCAGCGTTCTGTCTTCCAGCCTGGAGCAGTGATCCCCACTCTCGCTCTCACAGAATGACAGCGGATCAGTGATGCATCGATCTTACTTCTCAAATTACTCATAAGAGAACATAAAATATAAAACTCGTGAAAAGACTGTATTCAGCTAGAATAAAAACACACAACCCAGATCAGGTGAGTTTCAAATCCCAGCCTCCCACGTCTCAACCCAAAACCTAACGCCATAAGCCAAATCTCCAGCGGTTTGCCAGAGCTGTGGTACCTATAGGAACACACCAGGAAAACACTTTTTTTTTTCGTCAGCCACATCAACAGCGTAAAAAAAAAAAAAAAAAACACAAGAGGAAAAAAAAAAAATTTAGAAAAAAAATTAGTTATTTTTTTTAAATTGTAGTTTTTTTGTTTTTTTTGGTTTTTTTTTGAGTTGGTGAAAAAAAAAAAAAAAAAAACACTTAGAAAATAGAGCCCAAATGACCTGCCTCTTTTTTTTTTTTTTTTTTTCTCTTGCCTCTCAGGGCTTCCGTATGTTTGTGACGAGGAAACAACATTAAAACCACAGAGAAGCAGAAAATAGCGTAACACGGGCCCTTTAATGCTTTTCTTTCTGAGGTTTTATTTTCCTGCCATAACTATTTTCTTTTTTATTTACTATAAACACTGGAAATACGAAGCAGCGGCGGTGGGAAAGGTGACCTCCGCTTCCGTACGCTTCACTGGAAGAAGAAAAGCCGCTTGCGATTTTGACTATAAATACACGTTACAGATACCGGAGGCCAATTTGAACCCGAGACGCGAGATACAAAAGGTGTAAAACGGAGGCAGGGCGGCGCTTTGACCGGATCATAATGACACCGACCACGTTATAGAATGGACGCATTTGTTGCCACGGCGACCGAAGTTTAACGGTATCGACGTTATTTGACTTTACAGATGGAAGACGACGAGCGCTGCGGAGGCTGAGATGGAAAATGTCCAATACCCGCGGCCAGAAATAGACTCTTCTAATAAATACACCGAGTACAGAAAGGAAAAGATGCAAGAAACAAGTCGACGAAAGCAGAAGGCGGAAGGTGCATTGTGTAACTTTTTCCGGTGGAGGGTCTGTCGGACGCGATGAACACGGAGATGTTGTTGTTGTTGTTGTTTCGTTTGGAATGTTTCACAGTGGTCATGTTTAAACCGTGTGTCGTTCGTTCGTTTGTTTTTCAATATAAAACTAAAAATAAGAAAATGAAAAATCAACTTTTTTCTTCATTATTTGTCTCCAAAAACAAAATGAAAAAATGGATAATGATTTTTCAGTTTTCGGTAACGATCGTTTCCTGTTTATGTGATTTACACTGAGATGCTGGACTGAACCAGGACTAAAACAGGTCCAAGACCAGACCGGGATTGAGATCAGGACTTAGACCAGGAACAGGATTGAGACCGGGACCAGACCGGGACCAAACTACGACTGAGACCAGGACTGAGACTGGGACCAGACCAGGACTGAAAACGGTTTCGTCCTGGTTTAGACGAGACTGTGATTGAGACCGGGACCAGACTGGGACTAGACTGGGACCAGACCAGAACTGAGACCAGGACTGAGACCGGGAACAAGACCAGTCCTGAGACCGGGACTGAGATCAGGACTAGACCGGAACTGAAACAAGGACTGAGGCCGGGACCAGTCCGTGATTGAGACTGGGACTGAGACTGGAACCAGACCAGGATTGAAAACGGTTTAGTCCTGGTTCAGTCCATCACAGTCCAGTACAGTTCAACATCACAGTTTAAGTCACGGAAACGGGAAATGGTCGTTATCTGTTTTTTCCATTTTTCATTTAAACACAAAATTTAAAAACTGAAAAAAACAAATCATTATCTTTTTTCATTTTGGTTTTGGAAACAAATAATGTAGAAAAAAGTTGATTTTTCATTTTCTTATTTTTGGTTTTATTTTGAAAAACGAATGAACGAGTAATTCATTATGTTTACGTGATGTTATTGTTTCGAAAATTTAAATATTCTCCTTTGAGGTTTACATGGAAACACGTTAAATCGTCTTTATTTAATTCCGCTCAGCGTCTGGGGGTGGGGAAGGTTCTGATTGGACAGAGACACAAACGTATTTACGTCGACCGGAAGAAAACACAAACTTCAGCTGCTACCGGCTTTTCTGTCACCTCGGTTTGTCGTTACTTCACAGACACAAACATGACACAAACATTTTCCGATGATAATTGCAGCAGCAACAGAAACACACACAATGAACAAATTCTACATGGATACATTGCAAAAAGTGTGTACAATTCCTCAGTCGTTCAGGTAGAATCCATAGCAAAAGAAGAAATTCAATGTGTCAACTGGACAAAAGTTTATTTTGGTCAAAATTTTCAACCAAAAAACTTTTGTCGAGTTGACAGAATGATTTTCTTCTTTTGCCTTTGCAGAAAGTTATGTCAAAATGTTATATCTAGTGAGATGTATTTTCATATTTTAAGTAAAAATAAAGTCTTGAGCCATTGGTAGAAAATGTATTCAAATCATGATCAAACTTTCTTAATTCATGTCATTTTAATTATCTGGATTTTAGTTTTTGCAGTGTATGTTTAAAGTCATACCATGGAACATTCTAGGGAAAGCAGTAACATCTTGTGAAAGAATTTATGTGTTATTTTAAATATTATGAATCATTTAAAATCATAAGCATTTGTGTGTTCATTTAAATTCTTAATCTTTTGTGTGTGTGATTAAAGTTATCAACAATTGCGTTTTTGGGTTTTTCCATATGTATGTCATATGTCCTAGTACAAGAACTCCTGACTCTTTAAGCTAATCTACTGAGTCAATAAAAACTGCTGTTGGGAGAAGAGCTGGCAGAGTAGAGAGGCTCAGCCAGTGGTATTGACAGGCTCTGACAGCTCTTTTTCTCCTTGCGCAAGTATTACTTTTAACTGTCTCGTTTTGGTGTGTCTTTATTTCATGTAATTTGATGTCTTAGGGTAAATTCCCTGACACATCTCCATGGAGACAAGCAGGTACCATCCACCAGAAAAGTTGTGGAGTGGATGTTTCAAGCAGTCCTCATCGAGACTAGCTCAAGATCTGGAGATGAATGCAGAGGATAATTTATTATACAGGGATAACGGTGTACCTTTTAAAAGTAAAAGAACCATTAAACGCTCTCCTGAAGCTTTACTCTGCCCATAAACAAAATCTGAAATACCTCCAGAGTGGGCGTGCTTGGCGGGTTGGGGGTGCAGGCGTGGACCGGTGCGCTCCGGTCTTTGAAACAGAGCGGACATTTGTGCTCGGATCACGCCGTTTCAGCTTTCTCCAGACACGGCAGGACATCGTTCGCCTGATTCATCAGCCGGTTTCACTTCATGGAAACTGTCTGACCTCGCCGTGTTAGGATTCATTCACTCGACAGCAGGTGGGTACTTTTTTTATTTAACCAATCGCTGCTGTTTGGTCGTGACGTGTGTAACTGGTATATTAAGCTTTTCCAAAATCCTGTAGGAAGAAGAACAATAACGTCTTTCCTCTTTGTAAAATTCACCAAACATTCTCTTTGTTCCGGCTTTAAATCCTCGATCTCGGGAATCGTTGACGACACAAATTGTCTGGCTTTTCGCTGATTGGCTGGTGCCCGAACTCGCACTTCCGGGGTTTTTGTGAACCGTCTAGTGTACTTTGATCCCTGACCTCGATGAGTTGATGGAGAGAAATGAAACTGAACGTAAACACTAGGTGGCACCAGCCTGGCCAGGACATCGCAGCCCTGGACGGTGCCAGGTCGGGGCTGGGCTGAGAGGGGCTCCTCACGTCCCGCCCGAAGAAACCTGCACCTGACTCACTGTCGACCGTTAATTCAACCTGAAAATCCAAATATTCTGGCTGTGGTTGATCCTAAAGAGGCCGATACAGACACGACTTTGACCCAGGAGTCAGATTTTGAACAAATATGAACTAAAATGCCAAAATAAAGCCAAAGGGATAGAGATACACTTTTATTTTAGACTCATTTACAAAGAGAATCGGAAGAAAAAAGTGATTTGTGTTTAGTGGCGTTAACCATTTTAAACGTTCACGATCACAAAGAGACTTATCTTCCTTGTCGTCGACCTGAAATCTTCTCGTTTCTCGCCCGACTCTAAAAGCAGCCCGTATGTTGTTGTAAATAAATAAAATAAATAAAGTGCATGTTTCGTGGAGTGACAGGGCTGAGTGTGTAACATCTGCTCCTCTCCGTCTCCTCAGCTCCAGGCGAGGCTCTGACTGACGCCCATCTGCTGCCCGCTCTGGTGCCCGCTTATGCCCGCCTATACATACACACACTCTAGTGCCCGCTCCGGTGCCTGCTCATACCCGCTCTGGTCTGGTGTCTACTCGTTGCCGTCATACCGGAGCCAGAACACGTACAGTTTATTTGTTTTATGGAAGGAACGTGTAGGTGCAGAGTCGCAGCCAAGAGCGGTGGGATTGTGCTTCACTGCTTCACTCATACGAAGTTCATGAGCAATTTCCATATGAGAAGAACGTTTGTTTATATTTGTGAGGTGTAGGTTTGATGAATGTGACCTGACCGTTCAGACTGAAGTCGCATATCAAAAGATCGGCTATGTATCAGTTTCGGGTTCTTACTCTAACTAGGAAGTACGAGCACATAAGTCCTGGTCTCAGGTCTCTGAATAGAACAGACTTTAAAGCAGCTCTGCTTGTACAAGTGTCTCCATGGCCGAGCACCAAAGTCCATCTGTGACATGTTAGTGTCATATGAACCATCTCACACTCTGAGGAGCTCAGGGACCAACCTCCTGCTGGTGCCCAGAGTCACGACTAAACAAGGGGAGTCAGAGTTTCAGGTTCATGCAGCTAAAACCTGGAACAGTCTGAACATGTGAGACAGACTCTTCTGTGACGCTGTTTAAATCCAGACTCAAAACATTTCTGTTTAACTGTGCAAATAACTGAAAGGTTTTCATTCCGCACTCTTCTCTCCAATTTATGTCTCTCTTTTAAAAAAAAATTTAATCTTTATGATTATTTACGTTTTGATTTTATTTTATTGTAATTTTAATGTATTTCTTATTCTGTAAAACACTTACTTTGTGTACAGATTGTGCTGTACAAAAAAACTTGCCTTGCCTTTCAGGAGCACATATCCAAGTGTCCTGGGTCGCATTTGAAAAAATCAGATCTGTGTCGTTCAGACTGTCATTAAAAGATCAGATACAGGAACATAGGGGCCAAAAAAATCGAATTTGGGTCACTTCAGGCTGCAGTCTGAACGCAGCCTAAATTACTCACATTAGGTCATTGGCCTATAGGTGTCGATCAAATAGGAGGTGTTCAGGGGCGAGCTTCCAGCTCCATCGACTCTAGCTCCAATTGACTTTACATTGAGAAAATTCTTCCTCTCTGTATTTCGCTATTTTGTCCGTAAATTATTTATGTACTATTCCTAATGTGAATCTCAGCTCCAGATTTACCTCTGTAACGGCAGCCTCGATGAGCTTCATTTGACTGGAGCAGAACGCTGTGGGTGACATCACACTCCCTTAGCCCACTACTTAATTTTAGATGAATATTGCCATTTAAAATGTCCAAATTGTAACATAATGATCCACGGGCATCATAGATTATAACGATAAAGCAAACACAAGCACAATATGTCTTCTTCTATTAAGGGCAGATGTTACATTATTTTCTGATCTAACAACTCACAGACCCTGTACGTATGTAGGTTGAGTTCTTCTCTCAAACAGAAAACACTCTGTTCAACGTTGTGATGTCATTTGGTAAAACACAGGGGTGTGGTGGGTGTGGTACGTGGGGGTTCACCGTCCACCCACTTCTCCTGACATGAGATATAAAAAAATAACAAATATAAAATAGTCTACAACTTAAATGCCAGACTGGAAACTACTGGTGAAAACAACCTGTACAGGCTCATGAAATCTGCACTACTGTCCTATAGTGACATGAGACATGACGGACCAGGACTGAACCAGAACTGAACCAGGACTGAGTGTGGGGACGGGCCCGGAGGTGACCGCGTAGCCCCATGTCCCACGGGACTAAACGCAGCCGTCGCTCGATCGTGTTTTGCGGACACACTTCTGGTTCAGTCCTGGTTTAGTCCTGACTCAGTCCTGGTTTAGACATGGTTCAGTCCTGGTTCAGTCCTGGTTTAGACATGGTTTAGTCCTGGTTCAGTCCTGGTTTAGTCCTGGTTTAGTCCTGGTTCAGTCCTGGTTTAGACCTGGTTTAGACCTGGTTTAGTCCCGGTTCAGTCCCGGTTTAGACCTGGTTTAGTCCTGGTTCAGTCCTGGTTTAGACCTGGTTTAGACCTGGTTTAGTCCCGGTTCAGTCCCGGTTTAGACCTGGTTTAGTCCTGGTTTAGACCTGGTTTAGTCCTGACTCAGTCCTGGTTTAGACATGGTTCAGTCCTGGTTTAGTCCTGGTTCAGTCCTGGTTCAGTCCTGGTTTAGTCCTGGTTCAGTCCTGGTTTAGACATGGTTCAGTCCTGGTTTAGTCCTGGTTCAGTCCTGGTTCAGACATGGTTCAGTCCTGGTTTAGTCCTGGTTTAGTCCTGGTTCAGTCCTGGTTTAGACATGGTTCAGTCCTGGTTTAGTCCTGGTTCAGTCCTGGTTTAGACATGGTTCAGTCCTGGTTTAGTCCTGGTTTCGTCCCGGTTCAGTCCCGGTTTAGACCTGGTTTAGTCCTGGTTTAGACCCGGTTTAGTCCTGGTTCAGTCCTGGTTTAGACCTGGTGTTGTTGTTCATGTTTTATGTTTTGTAAGTGATTATAAACGTATTATTAATGGTAAAAACACGTTTCTGCATCATTTTGATTAAAAAAATAATAATAATAAATCAAATATTACCAATTTTTACTGGGCTGGCGCATTTGTGTTTTTATGGAAAATGTTTTTTTTGTATTTTTTTTAAAGTTAGGTAGGTTGGCGGGATTCATCACATCGGTGACGTCACGAATCATGTACCCCCGTTTAAAAAATCCCCACTACACCACTGGTAATACAGGAAGTGCTCCACTGTGTTTTTAAAGCCCACACACCTTCACTAGAATCATTTGGATCATTTCAGACCTGGAATTTCCGATCTCTACTGAACAAAAGCTAAAAGGAGCTCTGGAGGTGCAGACAAAGTAATAATAAAAGTTACCCAAACATGTATGAATGCAGGTTTTATTTACTCCTCAACATTACAATCCCCCGTACCTCCGCCCTCTCCTCTCCGCGTGCCCGTCCTCGGCGCATTGATCCCGGGCAGATCGCGGGGCCGAGCCGGGGTCTCGTTAGCGGGGCCCGGGCGTCCCCTCCATCACGCGCCGCGGACAGGAGACAGCCTGGAGACGGATCACCGCGCTCCCCGGATCAATCCAGACACATCCTCCTCTGATCCGCTCAACAACCGGAGAATGGCACCGAACGCCGTCCCGCTAACGAGCTCATTCGCCTAACGATGGACACGCGCTCGGACGTCAACAACGCCGGGGGAAGGAGAGCCATGATTCGGAAATCGCAACAACACCGGGGTTTGTTGTAAGCAAGACAGTCCTTTAATTGGTCAATTTTCGGTGATGGGCTCCTCATATTTACGTGAATAATTTGAAGATCTTTAACCGTCGTTTAAAGAAAATATAGTGACAAATAGAGCTTTTTCACAGTGTCTGGAAGTGCCGCGCTTTAGGTTTGCAGAACTTCGGGTTAATGGTTTTCCGTGGCAAAATGTCTCCGGAAAAGCTTCATAAATCTGCACCATCAACAAATCTTCATCCAGCAAGTTCCACAAAGGATAAACATTCTAACATGAAGAATTTATCCACAACTATCAAGGGAAGAAAGACGAAAACGTAAAAGCGAACAACGACGATGCATTAGTGGCTGTTTGAGGGTAAAAACGACAAAATATTTTATCAGAAGTGCCTTTCGTTTAGACGGCGACGACGTTTTTGGGCCTTAACTCTTTCCCCCCTTGGACGCCGACTAGGAACAACCCACACATATATGACTAGTTCTGCCCATAGAGCACAACTGTATAAAAGAAAACAAACTTCCACGAGTGATTACAAATGATTTTCACACTCATGAACTTAATTGAAACACAGACATATTTGTATCTCTGGAAACCTTAGACTCTGAACTCTTCATTTATGGATGTTTAAATGTGATTCAACTCATTTACAGGTTTATAACAGCTCACTGAAAATGAGAGTTTACCTGGTCAGGTGCAAAATCGAAAACAAAAAAACTGCATTCAGCATCTGATATATGCATGTTCTGAGCACTATATTCATTAAAAAAAAAAATAAATAAAAAAAATAAAATAATAATAATAATATATTTGTCAAAGTATTTAAACAGATTTCATATCACCAGATACAGTGCAGCCAAGTGTTCACCTGTTTTTACCTGTTGTTCACCTGTGTGGACCTAATTCATTTTTTCCATTTCACTTATTCAACTCATTTAACTTATTGTAATATAATAATATAATAATAAAACTCTTCCTCGTCAGTGGGTGTTCAGTATTTGTCATCTTGGCAACTTTCTCGTGTGCAGAGCTCCACATAAGTGTTTGTTTCTGTAGTGATTCTCTCATACATCTCATCTTGGAAAAAAGGACTGAAATATTTCAAAGGACTCGTCTGAGCAACATCCAATTTTTGGGGCAATTTTGGTTCATAATCGAGTATAAAGTCCCTGTTAGTTTAAGCCAATGATGTTCATTTTGTCTTCTTATCTATTTTAACTTCTTAGGTTCTTTTTAAAGACAATGCAGTAAAGTGTGTTTACCTTGTTGACATATTTCGGCTGCTGTATCTTCAGAACTGTCACCGGTGTTGGTGGTGACGTGTCGTATATCACCTGTTGTTACTTCCAAACCACATTCTGGATCGGGACGGGGCTCGGGTCATTGGATCGGAAAACAACAAGTTCAAACGCTGGATCAAGGAGGCCACTGAAATCAGGAAACGAGGCACGGACAGCATTAACCGTGATGACGGCGCGTTCCTCCTTTCACACACCTGGGACACCCTCCTCCAGAGACACCGGGCGACGGGAGGCGTGGTCAGTCTGAGCGACCTGCAGGTCCATCAGGTCTGACCACGCCTACAGGAAGTAACAACAGCTGATATACGACACGTCACCACCAACACCGGTGACAGTTCTGAAGATGCAGCAGCAGCAGCCGAAACATGTCAACAAGGTAAATACACTTTACTGCATTGTCTTTAAAAAGAACCTAAGAAGTTAAAACCCTGATAGTTTGTTTGGATATCACAGGACTCCACACTGACTCATCACTGACATTCTCATCTTCTTAAGTTTCACTCTCTGAAAGTCCGTCTCTATCATTGTTTTCCACTTTATAATCAACTTCTTCATCACTTTGAAATCTATAAAAGTCACTTTCTCTAAACTTACCCATAAAATACACCCGCTCCTCATTATTTTTAAAACTGTGCGGCGCAATCTTTCCATTGCTCGTGTTTCGTGTTGTGTTTTTTCCTAAGCTACAATCGTCACTACTTTGATTAACTTCGGAAAAAATCGACGAAAACGTATCCTTGAATCCCATTGGTCAGTCTAGTGTGGGTTGTAGTGGCCCCGACCTATCGCAGACTCTGTTTACATGTGAAAAACCGAGTCGTTTCTAATGGTCGTCAAATCACGTCTTTAGTGAAACAGCGGAGGTGTCAACACACATCATTAAGGAAACAAGGGGGTCGTCAATGTCGTCTTCATGGGGGAAAGAGTTAAAAACGAAAAAAATCTGAAACCACCTCCAGAGTGGAAAAGTGGAATACATTTTGCCGTAGAGTTTCCGTCTACACTGCCCAAGACGCAAAACTCTGGTCAGATCTGCTCAGGTTGTGTACACGTTCAGACAGGTGCTAGCTTGCTTTTCTTTGTATTTATTATTTTTCCTTGTACATAAAAAAAAAAATAAATAAACATTAAAAATATCTATATGGTTGTGAGAAGAAGAGCATATGGTGTAAAATCCAGAAGAATGACCAGATAGTAAAATTGTTTTTCTTTTTAGAATATGTATTAATTTTGCACCAGATATAACAATTAAAAACAAAAATAAAATAAATAAATAATATAAAATTAAAAATGTGATGGCTTCTGGTGTAAAATTTCATTTAAAAAATGACCTTATAGTACTCAAAAGTGTTTTTTTGTTGTTGTTTTTTTTTTTAAGAATATTTACTCACTTTGCATAACACATAACAGTAAAAAAAATAAATAAAATAAAATAAAAATAATACAAAATTTAAAATGTGATTGCAATTGAGATGACATCCGGTGTAAAATCTCTTAATGAATGAATAGTACTCAAAAACGCTTAATTTTTTTTAAAGAATATTTACGCACTTTGCATAACATATAACAGTAACAAAAAAATAAATAAAAATAAATTAAAAATGTGATTGCAATTGAGATGGCATTAGGTAAAATCTCTTAAAGAATGACCAGATAGAACCAAACATAAATGATCTTTTAAGAGCATTTTTATAATATACAGCAGTAACTTAGAAATCCAAACATCTAAATAATAAATAAATAAAAGTAAAATAAAACAAAATTAAAAACATGATTGTGATTGAGAGGGCATCTGGTGTAAAACGTCTCAAAGCAGTGCAGTTTATTGTGAGAAATCCAGAGCGCTTGTCTTAGTCTAAGTGGGTTAGTTGGATAAATGTTGAGAGGTCAGAGCTTAATTGGAGCTAATTAAACGTAATTAGAAGCCACTTAAAGAGATAGATGTAAAGCGTTTCCCACAGACACTCCACCAGAGCTCTCTCGCATCTTTATTGTAAAATTCACTTTTTGACGTTTCACGCGATGCACCGAAAGGGAACTGTGTTTTGTTTCTCTGTAATCCTGTTTATTTGTACTATTTCTCCCTCTTCAAAACTCCAAACGTAATCCAAGAAGTTGCAGAGTCATTTTCATTCATTTAATTTATGGATTTATTTTGGGCAAGTTTCATTTTACGTTCTTTTAACAATGGAACAGAGTATTGTCCATATTAACATTAAAAAAACTGTGCCCAAAAAGGAGTGGGAAGAAGAAAACAAATTTAATCCAACCGCCCTCTTCGACTGTATTTTTCAGACTATAAGTCGCTCCGGAGTATAAGTCGCACAGGCCAAAAAACGTGTAATGAAGAAAAAAAACTAAACATATATAAGTTGCATTTTAGGGGGAAATTTATTTGAAAGTCCAGTTGCAGTAAAAACAATAGAAGAGAGAACAACAGACTGTTAATGTCACATATGAACAGTTCTTCAGATAAACTATAACATAAACAACAGAACAGAACAAGTTTAACAAACTCTCCATCTCACTCCAAATCAATAAATCCATTCAATTCTTCATCCTCGGTGTCACTTCTGAACAACTCGGCCTCGACCTCCGGAGGTAAACAGAGCGACGCAAACTCTTCTGTGTCGCTGTCGTCAGACTCAGCGTCAGTTCCAGTTAGAATTATTCGGGTCTTTCTGAATCCCGACAGGATGGTTTCGGTGTCGCTGAAGTCCAGGCTTTGTCCATCCATCCAGTGACTTTGTGAAGCTTTGTTCTCCATTCCCGCCTTTCCGTCAGTCCCTCACAAGTTTCTCTCTCACTCCAAACTTTCTTTCTGCTGCTCAATCATCGTTTTCAGCTGAATATTTTACTACTTGCAGCAGGACAGAGGCTCTTTCTGCAGGAGACATGCGCAGTAGAGCCAAGTGACAGTGGTACAGAAGGAACAGGAGCAGCAGATACTCACACACAAGACTAGAACCTCTCCACACTTCACTCAAACACTTTAATATATAAGGCTACGTTCAGACTGCAGGGCTTAACAGTCAATTCCAATTTTTTTGTGAAATCCGATGTTTTTGCGAGGTCGTTCACATTTCCAATTAAATGTGACTTGTATGTGACTCCAGTGTGAACATTAAACGGCCCAAAAGTGTCCCGCATGTGACACTGGAGACACGACGACGTCAACCGCAGCGAGCGTCTCTGTGTTTACAGAAGTTGTCCAAACATGGACGCAGCATCGAGCACCTGGAGATTTTAAAGTTCCTCTCGTACCGGAGCCAGAACATGAACAACTTACTTGTTTTAAGGAGGAGATTTAGAAGGAGAAGGACGAGGTTTTTTGGTCGTGGTGTTTTGTGGGGCAGCGGCAGCGACGTCCGTTGAAAGGAACGTGTGGATGTGGAGACGGAGCCAAGAGTGGTGAGTGGTGATGTGCTTCACTTCAGTGACACGGAGTTCATTAACAATTTTCACCGACTTCAGCTCAGAATAGTGACGTTTGTGTCTTGTTGATAACGTGTAGGTGGATGAATGCACTTTGGCCGTTCAGACTGAAGTCGCATGTCAAAAGATCAGATATGTATCAGTTTCAGGAGCACATATCCAAGTGTCCTGGGTCACATTTGAAAAAATCGGATCTGTGTCGTTCAGACTGACATTAAAAGATCAGATACAGGAACATAGGGGCCAAAAAATCGGATTTGCGTCACTTCAGGCTGCAGTCTGAACGTAGCCTTAATCACACTGGAAACACCCAAACCATGAAAAAAAGAGCGACTTATCATGTGAAAAAAATCGTCTTGTGTGAAAACTGTCCCGTTATGTCTTCTGTCATGTCATTTGAATTAGTATTAGTATTAGTCTTGTTATTAATATTTTGGACCAATAATCTTGCATTTAAAAATGTCAGGAGAGTTCTGCGTGATGTCACATAGTACTTGAAATCACATCATTACTTCATTTGTTCTATAATTGTCTGGAAAAAAAAGGACGTAGAAAGGCAACCAATACTATTTAAACTCTATACACATAAATAAGTATATAAAAAAAGATTATTTGCAGTTTGGAGCTGAACAAGATGGATCCTCGTGAGTTTCAAATCTCAAACCTCGTGACAGTCCGACTCCCGGCGCCTCCACCTTCTTCTCTCCGTAACCTTTTGTTTTTGACGCAGAGTCCGGCCGGCGCAGCCTCTGGAGAGACACTGTATTTTGTATTTCTACTTTTATAAACAAAACTTTGACTTGTTTCCACCTTTAGCAAAAACAAATGCCACGCTCAAAATGTCCGTATATATATATATTTTTTTTTATTAAACACCAGCAGCCGTCGTAGAGAGTAACTATTTCAAGACGCACAATCAAATGTAAAGCTAAAAGTCAGTCACACTAGTCTGGCATTTACTCGTAGATTACACTTGCTCGTAACAGTAGATTTCTTTTTTTTTTTTCATTTGTACCAAAATGACTACGCTGCGCTGAATGTGTTTACATGTACATCAGTATCCCGGTTATGTCAATATTCGGGATACTGCGTTTACATGCGCGCTGGGAAACCGGGATGCTCATGATCAAATGGAGTATCCCGGTTTCTTGACATAATCTTACAAATGCACAAGCGCAAAAATTAAGTTTATTTAATGTAATAAACCAGGAAAAATGCAAACCATGAGCTCCTTTAGCGTCGGAATCTCGGGAGGTTTAACCAGCGGTTTAATTAAAATCTTCTGCAACTTCACAGTCAACTTTACAACATATAAACCATAAGCACATCAGCCCGTTTGATCGCATAATTCAGCTTTGATCACATTTGTTTATGTTTTACTGAAACGAAACTGAAAACCACATGGCTAATTTGCATAAACTGTTAATGCGGAAAAAAAACAGCTCGCTCCTTGTGTGCTGATGCGGTTCAGCTTCTGGACACGACTCAGTGGAATATATGTGTTTTGTTTTTTTTCGTGACAGAGGATGTGCTGATGATGGTGAGTCTGTTCTGTGCGTATATCTAAAGGAGATGGTTCATGTTTAACTTTTCAGTGATCATACGTGTGCAGATTCGTGTGCAGGTTCAGCGCAGGCATTTCACTCATCGGTACGGTCACTTTATGTTGGTCACTTTATGTCGATCATTTCATTTATGTTGGTCACTTTATTTATGTTGGTCACTTTATTTATGTCGGTCACTTTATTTATGTCGGTCACTTTATTTATGTCGGTCACTTTATTTATGCCGGTCACTTTATTTATGTCGGTCACTTTATTTATGTTGGTCACTTTATTTATGTCGGTCACTTTATTTATGTCGGTCACTTTATTTATGTCGGTTATTTATGTGTCGGTCACTTTATTTATGTCGGTCACTTTACTTTATTTATGTCGGTCACTTTATTTATGTCGGTCACTATGTCGGTCACTTTATGTCGGTCACTTTATTTATGTTGGTTGGTCACTTTATGTTGGTCACTTTATTTATGTTGGTCACTTTATTTATGTCGGTCACTTTTTTATGGTCACTTTATTTTTGGTCACTTTATTTATGTTGGTCACTTTATTTATGTTGGTCACTTTACTTTATTTATGTCGGTCACTTTATTTATGTCGGTCACTTTATTTATGTCGGTCACTTTATTTATGTTGGTCACTTTATTTTATGTCGGTCACTTTATTTATGTCGGTCACTTTATTTTGGTCACTTTATTTATGTTGATCACTTTATTTATTGTGGTCACTTTACTTTATTTATGCGGTCACTTATTTATTTATTTATGTTGGTCACTTTACTTTGTTTATGTCGGTCACTTTATTTATGTCGGTCACTTTATTTATGTCCCTACTGTTGCGGTGAAAATACTGTAAAGTTTTTGTCTTTTGGACGCATGTGCACTCAACTTTATGTTGCACTATTCGAATACTGCGTTTACATGCCACAGTATCCCGGTTACTATCGGAATATACCAATCACTGAGAAAATAAAATTGTAGAACAAAGTTAGTACATCATGATGGGCATGTGTCGGCGGCAGTGAACATAGAGCATGATCATCAATGTGGCATCTTGAAAATAAGTGATTAAAAACATGCAAAAATATCTCCAAATACAACTTCCAGAGGGTGAAAGGTGAATTAAAAGCTCAGAAAAGTCGATTTAGCATTATAGGCGTCCTTTAAAATCAAAACGCTCCTTCATACCTTTGATTTAAAATGTGTTTAACTTAAGTCAGTGAAAATGAAAACCATGATGGAATAAATTATCCAAAAAAAAAACAAAAAAACGCTTTCTCACATTTAAATTAAATGATGTAGAAACAGCGGTTCACAGAGTTCACCGTAATGACTCCCTCTCCTCTCCCCGCGCTCTTCTGGACTCATCTTATTACATCTCAGCAGTTGTTCTTAAAACGCGTTCTCGACATTACAAAAGCGTGCGAAAAACATAAAAATCTCCCGTAGTGGCGGAAAAGAGCGCGATTTGTCACAGACGCAGAGCACGTAAGTGAAGATAAGCAATTAGGAAATATAGGTCAGCCGCAGATGTGCTTATGTTGGTTCTGTGTGGAGAAGAAGTGCTCTGTTTTGTTCTGTAAAAGTACACCTACATGCTTGTTTCTATGGAGATGCCATTACTCTGCTTGGAATGTTCCACAGTGTGACATTAAACAGCTCTACTTTAACATTTACTCAATTACAGGTGGTTTTACAGCTCAAAAATACCTAAAAAAAAAAACTAGATATTCTGACTGTGAGCGGCGTCGCCTCTCCACAGATCTGACCTGTAACTTGGTCTAGTTTGGTCTCCATGGAGTTAGAAAGGTTTAATGCCGTACTGTGAAACATTCCAGACAAAAATAAAACATGGAGAAGAAAAAAAAAACAGAAAAGTTGTACAATACAACAATTAGAGTATTATCAGTTGTAGGGAGTATTATCTGTTACATAAGGGTGAGTTGTTGTACAGTTGTAGGGAGTATTATCTGTTACATAAGGGTGAGTTGTTGTACAGTTGTAGGGAGTATTATCTGTTACATAAGGTTGAGTTGTACAGTTGTAGGGAGTATTATCTGTTACATAAGGGTGAGTTGTTGTACAGTTGTAGGGAGTATTATCTGTTACATAAGGGTGAGTTGTTGTACAGTTGTAGGGAGTATTATCTGTTACATAAGGGTGAGTTGTTGTACAGTTGTAGGGAGTATTATCTGTTACATAAGGGTGAGTTGTTGTACAGTTGTAGGGAGTATTATCTGTTACATAAGGTGAGTTGTTGTACAGTTGTAGGGAGTATTATCTGTTACATAAGGGTGAGTTGTTGTACAGTTGTAGGGAGTATTATCTGTTACATAAGTGAGTTGTTGTACAGTTGTAGGGAGTATTATCTGTTACATAAGGGTGAGTTGTTGTACAGTTGTAGGGAGTATTATCTGTAAGGGTGAGTTGTACAGTTGTAGGGAGTATTATCTGTTACATAAGGTGAGTTGTTGTAACAGTTGTAGGGAGTATTATCTGTTACATAAGGGTGAGTTGTTGTACAGTTGTAGGGAGTATTATCTGTTACATAAGGTGAGTTGTACAGTTGTAGGGAGTATTATCTGTTACATAAGGGTGAGTTTGTTGTACAGTTGTAGGGAGTATTATCTGTTACATAAGTTGTGAGTTGTACAGTTGTAGGGAGTATTATCTGTTACATAAGGGTGAGTTGTTGTACAGTTGTAGGGAGTATTATCTGTTACATAAGGGTGAGTTGTTGTACAGTTGTAGGGAGTATTATCTGTTACATAAGGTGAGTTGTACAGTTGTAGGGA
The DNA here is from genome assembly GCF_026225935.1 of Boleophthalmus pectinirostris. Taxonomy (NCBI): domain Eukaryota; kingdom Metazoa; phylum Chordata; class Actinopteri; order Gobiiformes; family Gobiidae; genus Boleophthalmus; species Boleophthalmus pectinirostris. Next base: position 4,867,749 of record NW_026571299.1, on the reverse strand, counting down.
GTATTATCTGTTACATAAAGGTGAGTTGTACAGTTGTAGGGAGTATTATCTGTTACATAAGGTGAGTTGTTGTACAGTTGTAGGGAGTATTATCTGTTACATAAGGGTGAGTTGTACAGTTGTAGGGAGTATTATCTGTTACATAAGGTGAGTTGTTGTACAGTTGTAGGGAGTATTATCTGTTACATAAGGGTGAGTTGTTGTGCAGTTGTAGGGAGTATTATCTGTTACATAAGGATGAGTTGTTGTACAGTTGTAGGGAGTATTATCTGTTACATAAGTTTGAGTTGTACAGTTGTAGGGAGTATTATCTGTTACATAAGGGTGAGTTGTTGTACAGTTGTAGGGAGTATTATCTGTTACATAAGGGTGAGTTGTTGTACAGTTGTAGGGAGTATTATCTGTTACATAAGGTGAGTTGTACAGTTGTAGGGAGTATTATCTGTTACATAAGGGTGAGTTGTTGTACAGTTGTAGGGAGTATTATCTGTTACATAAGGGTGAGTTGTTGTACAGTTGTAGGGAGTATTATCTGTTACATAAGGGTGAGTTGTACAGTTGTAGGGAGTATTATCTTGTTTACATAAGGTGAGTTGTTGTGCAGTTGTAGGGAGTATTATCTGTTACATAGGTGAGTTTGTACAGTTGTAGGGAGTATTATCTGTTACATAAGGGTGAGTTGTTGTACAGTTGTAGGGAGTATTATCTGAAAGAGAGCAAAAGAGAGATACATAGAGAAAGAGAAAGAACAAGAGAAAGAGAGAGTCAGAGAGCCACATCATGGAACATTCCAGGCAAAACGATGACATCTCCGTGGAGACGAGCAGGCGGCGGACCAGACCCTCCACCAGGAAAAGTTCCACAGTGCATCTTTAAGACGTCGGAGCGTCTCTGATCCCTCCTCTCGTTCCGTCCGTCCTGTTTTTTTTTTCAGTTCATCCTCGGCTCGGCGTCGCTCTCAAACCCCAGGGATTTTAAAAGAAGAATTAAAAAAGAAGAAAAAAAAACTGACGTTGCACTAAGACGAGAGAAGAGAGTGAAAGAAGAGAGGAGGAGAGAGAGAGAGAAGAGAGGAGTGAAGTGAAGAGAGAGAGAGCATGCAGATCTCCCACAATGCAGCGGGGCGAGTGCGCGGCTTTGATGTGGGGTCAGTAAACAGAGCGAGAGAAAGAGAATCAGACTTATCAGGCCAGTGCAGATGTGCAGATGGAGGGATGGAGAGAGAGAGAGAGAGAGAGGAGAGAAGACTGGGGAAGAGAGAGAGAGGAGGGGGAGACAGACAAAAGGCAAGGGAGAGAAGAGAGGGAGAGAGAGGAGAGGGAGGGGAGAAAGAAGAGAAGGAAGGGAGAGAGGGAAAGGAAAGAGAAGACGGAGTGAGAAAGAGAGAGGGAGAAGAGAGAGAGAGAAGAAGGGAAGAGAGAGAAGAGAGGGAGGGGGAGAGAGAGAGAGAAGGGAGAGAAGAGAGGGAGAGAGAAGAGGGGGAGAGAGAGGAGAGGGAGGGGAGAAAGAAGAGAAGGAAGGGAGAGAGGGAAAGGAAAGAGAAGACTGAGTGAGAAAGAGAGAGGGAGACGAGAGAGAGAGAAGAAGGGAAGAGAGAGAGAGAGGAGAGGGGGAGAGAAGAGAGAGGACGGAACGAGAGAGGAGAGGGAGGGGAGAGAGGGAAAGGAAAGAGAAGACGGAGAAAGAGAGAAGGGAGAAATAGAGTGAGAGAAAAAGACAGAGAGAGAAGAGGGGGAGAGAGAGAAGAGGGAGTGAGAAAGAGAGGAGAGGGGAGAGAGAGGAGGGGAAGAGAGGAGAGGGAGGGGAGAGAGAGAGAAGAGAGGGAGAGGAGGGAAGAGAAGAGTGAGAAAAGAGGAGAGGGAGAAGAGAGAGAGGGAGAGAGAAGAGAGGCAGGGGAGAGAATAGAGGGCGAGAGAAGAAAGAGGGAGAGGGGGGGAAAGAGAGAGAGAGGGAGGGGAGAGAGAGAGAAGAGAGGGAGAGGAGGGAGAGAAGAGTGAGAAAAGAGGAGAGGAGAGAGAGAGAGAGAGAGAGAGAGAGAGGAGAGGAGAGAAGGAGGGCGAGAGAAGAAGAGAGGAGAGGGGGGGAAAGAGAGGGAGAGGGAGGGGAGAGAGAGAGAAGAGAGGGAGAGGAGGGGAGAGAAGAGTGATAAAAGAGGAGAGGGAGAAGAGAGAGAGGGAGAGAGAAGAAAGAGAGGAGAGAGGAGAGGGGGAGATAGAGAGGAGAGGGACAAAGAAGAGTGGGAGAGAGAATGGGGGAGAAGAGAGAAAGGAAAGGAAGGGGAGAGAAGAGAGGGAGAGAGAAGAAAGAGAGAAGAGAGAGAGTAAAGGGAGGAGGGAAAGGAGAGAGAAGAGTGAGTGAGAAAGAGAGAGGGAGAAGAGGAGGGAGAAGAGTGAGAGAGAGAGAAGGACAGAGAAGGGGGGAGAGAGAGGAAAGAGGGAGGGGGTGAGAAAAGAGGGAGAGAGAAGAGGGAGGGAGAGAGAGAGAAGGAGAGGGATGGGCAGGGGGTAAGAAAAGAGGAAGGGAGACGGAAAGAGAAGCTGGAGAAAGAGAGGAGGGGGAGAGAGAAAGAAAGGGGAGGGGAAAGAGAGAAAGCAGAAGGGGGAGAGAGAGGGATGGGACAGAGAAAGAGGAGAGGGGGAAAGGAGAGAGGACACAGAGGGATGCTGGAGAGGGAGAGAAGGGAGTGAGCGGAGAGAGAGAGAGGACAGAAAAGAGAGGAGAGAGAAGGGAGGGAAGAAGGGTAAGAAAGAGAGGGCACTGGGAGGGATAGAGAGAGGAGAGAGGAGAAGAGGAGGGGGTGAAAGAGAGGAGTTTCACTATGGCTGAAAAATGTGGAATTGTGATTTTTTTTTTTTATTTATTTATTTTTCCCCTGTTGATTACATTTAAACAGTTATTTAAATGTTTGTGCAGCAGTGGACAGATTCTGTGTTTGTGTCCAGCAAATATTTATCTAAAATATGTGTGACGTTTAAAGAAAGACTAAACCAGAACTCGGCCTGGACTAAACCAGAACTAAACAAGGTCTAAATCAGGCCTAAACATAGACTCACCCAGAAGCCAGTCCAAACCAGGCTTAAACCCAGACTCAACCAGGTCTAAACCTCTAAACCAGGTCTAAACCTAAACTAAACCAGGTCTACATCTGGAATGAATCAGAGGCTAAACCAGGACTAAACCAGAACCAAACCAGGTCTAAACCAGGTCTAAACCAAACCAGGTCTAAACCAGGACTAAACCAGGACTAAATGCAGACTAAACTCAGTCTAAGCACGATCTAAACACACACAACAGATCTGTGCCTGGGCAGTAGTAGTGTCAGTACTTGCAGTCGTGTTAGTAGTAGTAGTAGTAGTAGTAGTAATGGTAGTAGTGGTAGTAGTAGGATCAGTACTTGTAGTAGTGTTAGTAGTAGTAGTAACATTAGCAGTCTGTGTATTAGTAGTAATAGTAGCAGTAGTTGTAGTAGTAGTAGTGTTAGTAGCTGTAGTAGTTGTACTTGTAGTAGTGTTAGTGTACTAGAAGTATTAGTAGTTGTAGTAACATTAGTAGTCACACTACTAGTATCAGTAGTAGTAGTAGTAATAGTAGTGTCAGTACTTGTAGTAGTGTTGTTAGTAGTAGTTGTAGTAGTGTTAGTATTTGTAGTAGTAGTAGTAGTAGTGTCAGTACTTGTAGTATTGTTAGTAGTAGTAGTACTAGTAGTAGTGTCAGTACTTGTAGCAGTGTTAGTAGTAGTAGTAGTAGTACTAGTAATAGCGTTAGTAGTAATAGTGTTAGTAGTAGTAATAGTAGTAGTACTGTCAGTACTTGTAGTAGTATTAGTAGTTAGTAGTAGTAGTAGTAGTAGTGTTAGTAGTTGTAGTAACATTAGCACAGTACTAGCAGCAATAGTACTTGTAGTAGTAGTTGTAGTAGTAGTAGTTATAGCTCGTAGTAATACCTTGTACCTTCACATGTAAAATAAAATAAAATAAAATAAAAAGTGTGTGTGTAAAACCTGCTCTGCCCGTGTCCCGTGTCTGATCTTCTCTTCGCTCTTTGTACTTTTACTCTCTTCTCTCTCGCGCTGTGCTCTCCTCACATCACAGGGGGCGCTGCAGGCTACACGCGACATCACACCCGCGCCGTCCGTCCTCACACGTACCGCCGCGTTTGAACCTGGGCCCGCCGCGCTCCGCTCTGATCCGCCGAGACCAGAAACAAGATACCAAAAAAAAAAAAAAACACCACGGCGCTCCCCCTCGGCCAATCAGAGCGCGGGAAGTCTCTGCCCGCGGCTAACGCTAACGTGCTAACGGAGCGCGAGAACCCAGGTTTGGTTTGATGTTTGTTATCTTGTTTTCAGATTGACGCCGTGTTTTCTCGTGGACGCTGAAAGTGGAATTTTGCAAAGGTGGGAGTCGAGTGTGGGGGTGAAATGAGCTGCCCGTCTCCGTGGAGATGTTATCGCTTTGCCGGGAATGTCCCACGGTATGACTTTAAACGTTTACATCGAACATTTATTCAAAAATACAATAACGTAGCATAGTGTTGTTACCTGCTCATCTCCCTCATGATAAATGGGTTTAATCTATACTGTGGAACATTCTAGACAAAGTAATAACATTTCCATGGAGACAAGAAATGTCACGCACTGCACCTTTAAATTTAGAGATTATTTTCAAATTAAAGGGCAAATATTACACAATTTTCTGATGTTATAATGTTGTTTCCTCATCACAAATAGACCTGGAGTTGTGTTTTTTTGTTTCATTTAAACATGTTTAACACAAAAACTGCAGATTTAGGTTGAGTTCACTCTGTTCCACCTTGTGATGTCATGTGGTGACACAGGAAGTGCTCCACTGCGTTTTTAAACTCCACACATCCTCACTTGAATCATTCAGCCCTGGAATCTCTGCCAATCTCTACTGAACTAAAACTAAAAGGAACTCGAAAACTACCACTTCATGACATCACGAGGTGGAACAGAACATTTTGAGCTTTGGAGAAATAGACAGACTAATAATAAAGAGTTACATAATCCAAAATTATAAATACCCTTGTTTTTTTTGTTTTTTTGTGCACTTTTTTATTTTATATATATAATATAAAATTTTCACAGTGAAGCGGCGAGAGGCTCTAGTCTTGTGTGTCAGTATCTGCTGCTCCTATTACTGTTGCCCTTTACTGGCATGTCGCCTGTAGAGAAAAAAAAAACAAAAACAAAACGCTGTCCTGCTGCAAGTAGTGAAATATTCAGCTGAAAATCGTAATCGAGCAGCAGAAAGAAAGTTTGGAGTGAACGAGAAACTTGTGAGGGACTGGCGGAAAGCTGGGATGGAGAACACAGCCTCACGGCAACCGGGAGGATGCACCATGAAACTTTCCTGAAGTCACTGGATGGATGGACAAAGTCTGGACTTCAGTGACACCGAAACCATCCATGTTGTTTTGAGAATGTCATTTCTGTTTCAAGAAATGAGCCAAAACAATGGAGAAAAACTGTCACTTACCGTATTTTTCGGACTGTAAATTACACTTTTTTCATGGTTTGTGTGTTTCTTGTGACTTATTCTCCGGTGTGACTTATATATTAAAATGTTTGAGTGAAGTGTGGAGAGGTTCTAGTCTTGTGTGTGAGTATCTGCTGCTCCTGTTCCTCCTGTACCACTGTCACTTGGCTCTACTGCGCATGTCTCCTGCAGAAAGAGCCTCTGTTCTGTCTGTATCATGTCAGTCGATCGCACCGTTACTTCTGCTAAAAATTTAACATTTAAACAAACTTATAAAGACGACTGAGAAGACTGAACACAAATGCCCCCAAAAACAAAATCAGATTTTGCAGATTACAAACTGCAAGTCGTGAAATCTGCAGCTGAAAACGGAAATCGAGCAGCAGAAAGAAAGTTTGGAGTGAGAGAGAAACTTGTGACACCGGGAGGATGCACCGTGAAACTTTCCTGAAGTCACTGGATGGATGGACAAAGCCTGGACTTCAGTGACACCGAAACCGTCCTGTCGGGATTCAGAAAGACCCGAATAATTCTAACTGGAACTGATGCTGAGTCTGACGACAGCGACACAGAAGAGGAAGCGTCGCTCTGTTTACCTCCGGAGGTCGAGTTGTTCAGAAGTGACACCGAGGATGAAGAATTGAATGGATTTAGTGATTTGGAGTGAGATGGAGAGTTTGTTAAACTTGTTCTGTTCTGTTGTTTATGTTATAGTTTATCTGAAGAACTGTTCATATGTGACGTTAACAGTCTGTTGTTGTTTTTACTACAACTTGACTTTGAACAGGAAATGTCAGACACAGACATCAGTCATTTTGGTCACTATTGGCTGAACTATATCTATCAGAGCACAATGCACAGCCAAACGCAATGCTTACGCAGCAGCACAACCTGATCCACCGCTCACACCCAGCCCCAATAACACAACGTAACACACAACGTCACACCCAGTCCAACTGCATCAGCAAAACTACAGTTACAACACAAACACACAACATCGGAGTTACCTTCTCCAGGGGACTGATTGCTTTGTCTGGAATGTTTCACAGTATGGCATTAAACCTTCCTATCTTCATGGCGACCAAACCTGACCAAGTTACTAGTCCGATCTGTGGAGAGGCGACCTCACTCACAGTCAGAACGCCTGTTTTTCGAGGAATTTTTGAGCTATAAATGCACCTGTAATTGAATAAATGTGAAGTAGAACCTTCACCCAAAAAGTTGCAGTTGCGGATTTCCTTTTTTTAATCTTTTTGTGATGGAAAAAATAAAAACAACTGTGGAAACCCAGCAAGGCACAGGTAGAACAATCAAACTCCACACTCGCCCTGAAATCAAGCCTGGAACCTTTTTGTTTTGAGGCTGAAATGTGAATCCAGAAAAACTCCAAGCAAACCAGATGAAAATTCACAATAACGTTTCCCATTTTTGGTTGAAACTCCCTCCATATTTTTGTGTGAATTGTGAATTTTGTGGGATTGTCAGAAGAGTTTGTGTTGGTCAGCGCGGAGGAACAGAGTGATAAAAAAGAAAGAAAAAAAAATAAAAGTAAAAAAGAAGAAAAAAGGAACTGCACTGACTCTCCACTTTCTCCAAGTCATTACAAACAATTGTAGCTGTCAGAACACGCCGCCGAGTCTAACCGGGTTCACCAGAAATCACCACCAAGCAGGATTTTAGAAGAAGCAGAATTGAAGAAAAGTGTGTGTTTATAAAGGTGCATTGTGTAACTTTTCAGGTTGGTGGTCCATTACTTTCCCTGTAATGTTCCACAATACACTTTTAAACTTATATAAGGCGCTTTTATTTGATTCTGAGTGTTTTTATTGGTCAAAAACACGCGTTCTTACTGTAAATGGGGATACCTCTTAAATTGGTCGGTTGGTGTCTCCTACTTGTTTCTACGGAGACTGAAAAGTTTAATGCCGAACTTTGATATACTGGAGTTAAAACAAGTAATGTAAGTAAGTATGTATTCCCATGTTTAAGTAGAAATTGTTCCTTAAGGGCCGTTCACACCAAAGCGTCAAAAAACGCCTTGACGCCTGTATTTGGAGCCTTTGCATTTGAGTTTAGACGTCCCCGACGCGTGTCTTTGACGCCGTAGACGAACGGGACAAAAATACTTGACGCGCGTCCATTGGCCTGGAAACAAGAGCCCGGTCCCGCTCTTTTCCCGAAACAATGTCAGACCAGACTGAGAGAGACTTTAGTGTTTTTATGACATAAAACATCAGCGGAGGAGATCGGGTCGACGACTGGGGCGTATATGTATTTATACTCCGCTAATGACACTGGATCAGTCCTGGTTTAGTCCAGGTTTAGTCCCGGTCTAGTCCTGGTCTAATACCAGTCTAGTCCTGGTTTAGTCCCAGTTTAGTCCCGGTCTAGTCTTGGTCTAGTCCTTGATTAGTCCTGGTCTAGTCCTGGTTTAGTTCTGGTCCGGTCCTGGTGTAGTCCTCGTGATCGGCTCGGTGATTGTGGTGTATATATTCACACTCCGCTCATGTTTGTGGTTCTCGTTCTGGTTCTCGGGTTTTTCTTCCTGATAATAACGTCGCTGCGTCACTGGATCCTCGTCCCTGATTGGTCGACGTGGCGCATCTGACGCGAAACGTTCAGCATTTTCAACTTCTTGACGCTGACACCTTGGACGCGCTTCATGAGCGTTTCGCGTCGATGCCAGATTCGCGCCGCGCTGACGCCGAAGATGCGCCACAAAAACACAGGACGCTCTAGTCACGAGTCCACACAGACTTTACATAGAAACTGGACACTTTGATGTGAACGGCCCTTTAGTCATTTTTATTTTTTTGAAAGTGTAAATCTTCTCATATCTGCATTAATTTACACATAATTGCAAAAAAAAAAAAAAAAAACTTGTTTCTATGGAGATGTCATTGCTCTGCCTGGAATGTTCCACAGTATGACTTTAAATAGATCTACTTTGCATGTATTCAATTACAGATGGTTTTATGGCTCAAAAATACCTAGAAAAACAACATTCTGACTGTGAGTGCGGTCGCCTCTCCACAGATCTGACCTGTAAATTGGTCTGTTGGTGTCTCCTGCTTGTTTCTACGGTGATTGAAAAGGTCAATGCCGAACTTTGGAATACTGGAGTTAAAACAAGTAATTTAAGTAAGTATGTATTCCCATGTTTAATTGTTAATTGGTCCTTTGTTTTCAATTTTTTATTTTTTTTTTTTTTTTGAAAGTGTAAATCCTCAGTCTCGTGGTCACGATGACGCACGAATTTCAGGTGGAGGGCAGGAAGTGAAGACAAACACGACTATGGAGAAGAGTTATTGTAAGGATTTAGAGCCAGTAGCAAGGCAAAAGTACGAGCAGTTAGTCGACAAATATACTGGACGTGAACCCGATCTGATGAAAACTAGGGGATTTTCAACCGAAGTAAAAGATTTGCCGACAATCGAGGCAGAGGAGATCACGAGCTACCTAGTTCTCCACACGTCGTTCTACACCAAACAGATGAAGACGTACAAAAGTTTGGAGGCATGTAACTTTTTTTGTCAGTGGATGGGTCCACAACCTTGGTGCAAAACGACTACATGATGATTATCGTTTGGTCTTCGCCAGGGTGAGTGTTTGTATAGACTGTTATGGAAAAACTGCAGTGTATCGGCTTAACCTCTATCCCGACTATTTAATGTCAACAAACATCGTCAGCCGCTAGTCGTTCGTTTATGTTTAGGTAAACCACAAAAGACAGTTTATCTTTGTAACAAACCTTTGACAAAGTGGTCACTGCAGACTTCAGATGTTTTACGGCGTTGTTCTGTCAGCTTTTCCCATTTCTGACCTTTGTGGACGACTATCTTCGGTACTCTAAAAAATCACTTTTCCTTCTCTCGGTTAGAACGACTGGCACAGCCGTAAACTACACAACACGTCGGTATTTTCCAGACAAAGACGCAACAGCTTCCTTCAGTCAGTTCACTTCCTGCCCTCCATCTGATTTCTGACAAACGTAGCCCTGTGGCGTCGCGTGAAACCCGACTATTTGTTCATAACTGCAAAAGAATAAAATAAAATTCTTGTTTCTGTGGAGATGTCATTGCTCTGCCTGGTTTTATAGCTCAAAAATACCTAGAACAACAACTGTGAGCGGGGTCGCCTCTCCTCAGATCTGACCTGTAACCTGCTCTGGTTCGGTCTCCATGAAAATAGAAAGATTTAATTTAATGCCGTACTGTGAAACATTCCTGACAAAGCATCTCCACGGAAAAATGTGTTTGACGGGCCCTCCACCAGAAAGTTACACTTTAAGTACGTATTCCCAGGTTTTTTATCTTTTCACCTCATAATTGTTCATTTATCAAAACTTTTGTAGGTTTTTTAAATTTGAAAGTGTAATCCTCTCATCTCTGCTGCTGTCTCCGTGGGAGCTGAGGGTCTTCTGCTGATGCTAATTTATTCAGAATTGCAAAAGAGGTGGAGGTTGAAATCCATCTGGTTTAAATCTCAAATGTCTCTCTCTCTGATCTGAATCATCTCTATCTAAACCCCAGCACCTGCAGCTTCATGAGTCAGTGCTAGTGCAGCTCTGCAGCTCAGGGAGGGAATTCTGGAGGTTCTGAGCTTCACATGAGAAGCAAAACCAAACTAAGGTGATTCTTGGAGATTACTTCCAGCAGTGGCGTGCACTGAAGTAGACAAAAAGTCTAACAGAGCCATCTGGGTGCGCTGTGCACATACGCTTTGATCTGCCCCACCCTGGGCGGTGAAAACTGAGGACTGAGGGGAGGAAGGGGGGATTCCAGAGACACAAGTAACGACCCCTCAAAGGCACCATGGAATACTACGGCAGTTGGTTTGTGAGGATTCACGTGGTGCCCCCGCAGACACTTGATCCCCTACGTGCTGTAATGTGATGGTAATTCTTTTAATGGGGAGCTGTGGTACTGAGGTCTAAAGACTGACATGCTGGTCATTAAATTACTTCTTTGTTGTGAGGGACTAGAGCAGTATCATCAGTCTGCGGAACATAAATGGGCGTTTCTTCCCTAATCGGGAACGCCTCCCATTTTATTATTCTCCTTCCACGAGGAGCTGTCAACATGCAGACTAACAAATGTGTCAAAGAAAGAGCTGTACACTGACATTAGCTTTGAACCCATAGGCGACGTTCAGACTGCAGGGCTTAACGCTCAGTTCCGATTTTTATGTGAATTGACTGATAACTTGACGCTGGAACTGCTCAAACTGTACAAATAAATGAAAGCAGAAGCGAAAATGTGGAAGTGTGCAAAACTCTTTCTGATTGGTTGATTAAATGCTACAGAAATGTGGTCAGGCTGGTGCCGCCTTGTGTCTCCGCTCAATTTCATTTCTCTCCGGCGACTAGATCTGAAATTGGAATGCACGAGACAGATCGCAAAAACCCCGGAAGTGCGAGTTCGGGCACCAGCCAATCAGCGAAGAGACAGACATTCTGTGTTGTCAACGATTCCTGAGGTCGAGGATTTAAAGCCGGAACAAAGAGAATGTTTGGTGAATTTTTCGCACTTCCAGGGTTTTTGCGAACCATGTAGTGTATTCTGATTCCTGGAGAGAAATTAAATTGAGGCACTAGGTGGCGCCAGCCTCTCTAGCAATATACAGGGCGACTTATGGATCCTTTTATTACTGGTTCAATTACTGTTTTTCATAGTTTAAAACTTGAGTAATACAAATATTCAGTCAACAATAAAATATCGGCATTAATGTTCAATAATGGTAAATCCACCTTTATTTTGTGATTAACGAATAAAGTGTATTGACTTGGGTTGCAAAGGTTTATGACTTTTACTGGGGTGGTAGGGGAGTTTCCCGTGGAGATGCCGGTTGGTTTGAAGGATTCACGTGGTGCCGCCGCAAGCACTTGGTACCCAACGCTACGGAAGCCGAGAGGGGTCACAATAAACGCAAACAAATACAAATGCGACAACACAACAAAATGCGACAACACACCAAAAAAAGCCACAACGGAAATGACCGCGGGACTCTATTTTAATGCAAACGCCGCAACAAATACAAACCACAACACAAACGCAAAGCCACAACACATAAAAACAAACGGAAATGACCGCGGGACTCTATTTTAATGCAAACGCCGCAACAAATACAAACGCCACAACACAAACGCAAAATGCCACAACACATTAAAAAGCCACAACACATCAAAAAGCCACAACGGAAGTGACCGCGGGACTCTATTTTCCGACAAACCGATGTTAGGCGTGTTCAATCAAAAATGACGAGAGTCAATCAATTTAAATTCCAAAAATTTATTCCCCTGACAATACAATTCTAATACAGAGCTCTGGGTCAGATCGTTGTCCCTAACTGCCTACAAAGTTACATACGGCTCACATCAGGCATCTGATCCCTTCTGAATACTTCAAAACAGTTTTTATAAACATCCATATGAATATGCAAATAATATGTTGAGCAGGTTCCCGCCTTGAATCGTTGTCTTGAAGTGTCAGCATTTCTTCTTTGGGGGAAGTGACAACCCCCTCCAAACCATTGTCTCCACAGTCCCAGTTCTGCAAAGGAAACTGCTTAGAAGCACATAGGTCACCCATTATATAGGAAACACAATGGTACTGTTCAACAGATAAGATCTCAGTGTTTAAGCTTCAACTCAATGTGTAACTTCATTAAACAATATTCAAACCACCACTTGATACAGCCTTCACCGTTTAAGCGGCGAGTGAAGAAGAAGAACTACAACGTGAAAAATAAAGGAACGGAGAAGTTGGAATCATAAGTAAAAGTAATTTATTGCTTTATCGTTATTCGTTTCGCGTTGTAATTCTTCTTCTTCACTTGCCGCTTGATCGGTCCGTCGGAAAATAGAGTCCCGCGGTCATTTCCGATGTGGCTTTTTTTGGTGTGTTGTAGCTTTTTGTTGTGGCATTTGTATTTCTCGCGGCATTTGCGTTTGTTGTGACCCCTCTCGGCTTCCGTACTACGCTCTGTGCATGATGTGCTTAAAGGTTGTATAGAAGATTTTCCAAGGAACGAGAAATCCAGCGACTGTTTGTCCTTTTTCAAATGTTGCGCATGCGTGAAACCACCCCCCTCCCCTACAGCTCCTACGTAGATACTCCTCCCTCCTCCTCTTTACGCCAGAAACAGGTTTGTTTACAGCTGCACATGACTTGTAAACAACTAACTACAGTGTTGGTTAGGCAAGACGGAGAAGTGAGGAGCGGGGGAGGGGGGCGGAGGCGGGAGGAGAGAGGAGAGGAGAGCGGTGCGCGGAGATTCCGTGCCCGGAGAAGTGAGGAGCAGGAGGAAGAGTGGATCGGGCAGCGGGGACAGGAGCAGGAAAGGGGAGCAGAGAAGGTGCGCGGAGATTCCGTGCGAATGAACTAGCTACAACACGCAGCAGCAAGCGGACTCTTTCTTTGCCTTAAAAATTACGTTTTGAGACATAGGATATCGCTTTCGTGTCCTGAAAAACGTTTGTCTAGCTCTTGGAAATAAAGTACGTTTTCATAATAAGCAGAAGTTTCCTGTCCAGGAGTAATTTGTGGACCAGTGCGTCAGTCTTTAGACCCTGCGTCTGCTTCAGTTGCGCCATCGCTGGAATGAATCTATAAGAATCACCTTAGTTTGGCTTCGCTGCTTTTCCCCTTGTCTTCTTCTTTCAGCGACCTCAAAAACGGACTTTCTTTTGCGGCGAACTGCTCCTGGATTCTTGTCGCCATTGCAACAAACTTTGTGCGAACTTCGAGGAAGATATAGGTCAAAAAAAGCCGCTAAGAACTGTTGCGTTGGTGGAGTAAACAGCGTCTGTGCGTCTTGCGTCTGTGGACTGCGTGACAGTCGTACGTAAACCACGTACCGGCGGCGCAGGCAAGTCAGTTACGCTAGAAACGTAGGGAGTTTGATTGACAGCCTGTCAGCTCACAGATAACGAGGCAGTGTCGTTATCTATTGGCAAATGTTTAGCCCCACCACGTCCAGAGTTGATGAATTTTTATTCTCTTTTTTTTTGGTCATCATAATTACAAGGCTACTGCATCTCTATAATCTATCATTGACAACTTGAAACAAAAAAAAATCCTCCATACAACCTTTAATGGGGAGCGACGGTACTGGGGTCTAAAACTGACGCACTTGTCTCTAAATTACTTCTTCAACAGCAATTCGTTACGAGGGACTAGAGTGGACATTTGGACACAGTCAGACTATTAATAAACAGTTACTCGAACGTGTGCGAACGTGTTTTTGAGTTTTTGAGGAGGTAAGAACATTATAACACGACTTAAATCTCCCTTAAAGAGTCTTTTGCGTCATATAGGACCTTCAAACGCAGACAAACTTTTGGACTTAGGTCAGAGTTATCCGTCTGCCGCTCCACTCCTCCGGCTGATCTCTGGCTTTTCACATTTCAGAGACTTCCTCACTTCTTTTCTTTCTTCTCTCTCTTTTTTTTCCTCTGTTTCGGATCATCTTTAGCGGCGGCTTTTTGGCAGATGTCGACAAAAACAAACAGAAAGGAACGGCTCGCGCTGCCAAATTTCTCTGAGCTCCGGGCGAATCGAGAGACATAAGGCGCGAGAAGCCTGCTACTGTACGGAGCGGGAAGAGCCGGAGCCAGACGCACAGACGCACATCGCCACGGTAACACACACACACACTCACATCGCCACGGTAACACACACAACGCCACCGCAACACACACGACACACTACACTCCTGCACATTCACAATACGCCTCTGTGTGTTTTAAGATCATTGTTTCACAGATAAATGTAGCTTTTTTGTTTCATTTTTATTTATTTTTTATTTACTTTCTTGTGTGTGTGTGTTTTTTTTTGTTTTTTTTTTTAGTTTAGCTGAGGTTGGGTTTGCAAAAAGAAAAGCAAAATGTTTCAAAATAACAATAAACGCTTCAGGACACTGCACATAAATAGTGAAGTACTTTCGCTACTCCATTACTCCACCTCGATTTTTTTAAGGGTTTTATTTCATTTTTATTTATTTATATGTTTATTTTGTTTTAGTTTTGTTAAATATGAAACTCAATTTCAAAAACAGATGCATGAATTTGAAGCTATTTCTATACGTTAGTGACATAAAAACTTTAATAAATCACATATAATGGACAGAACCAGTATTATTATTTAAAGCTGCACTAGGTAACTTTTTGAGGTAGACTTTTTGCCACCTTATAGTCTCCATGGAGATATCACTGCTTTACTTGAATTGTTCCAGTAAAAAGTTACTTATTGTGTAACTTTTCCGGTGGAGGGTCAGTCTCGTGCTTCTCTCGGTGAAGATGTTGCCTGGAATGTTCCGCAGTATGGCATTACACTTATTTATCTCTACAGAGACAGAGGGAAACACCGCATTGGCCGAGTTACATGTCAGATCTGTGGAGAGGTGAGGGGCGAACGGAGCGCCAGAGCCAAATGCACATCGCCACGGCAACGCACAAAACACACTCCACTGCTGGATCATTGTTTAACAGATAAATGCAGATTTTATTTATTTTATTTATTCTTTTTCTATTTTTTATCTTTTTGTGTAGTTTAGCTGAAGTTAGAATTGTGAAAAGGAAAGTGAAATAAAGAATAGATGAATAAATAAATACAAATACAACACCACGACTTCACATAGAATTTGGAGTGATTTTTGGTACTTAGTGAGATAAAATCATGTATGAAAATGCCAATAAACATATATTCTTTGCAAATTTATATATATATATATATATATATATATATATATATATATATATATATATATATATATATATATATTTAATACAATAATGCGAAACAGAACCAGTATTATTATTTCATTAAATACCTAAAGGGGCTGCACCTGATTTTTACGTAAATGTGCACTTATAATTTTTTTAACTCCACGACGACACTCACAACACCACGACGCTTGCATCGCCACGACGACGCTCACAATGCCACGACGACGCCCGCATTGCCACGACGACAATCACAACACCTCGACAACGCTCACTCACAACGCCACGACAACGCTCGCATCGCCACGACGACGCTCGCATGGCCACAACGACACTCACAACGCCACGACGACACTCACAACACACTACACTGCAATACGACTGTGTCTGTTTTAGGATCATTTTTTCACAAATAAATGTAGATTTTTATTTGATTTTTATTTATTTATTTTTATTTTTGCTGAGGTTGGGTTTGCAAAAAGAAAAGTAAAATGTTTCAAAATAATAACAAATAAACGCTACAGGACACTGCAGATAATAGTGGAACGTACTTTCACTACTCCATTATTCCACACTCGGTATCTAAATTTTAAGCATTTTATTTCATTTTCTTTTATTTTTTATTTATTTATATATTTATTTTTGTCAATCTTTGTTTAAGTTTTTAGTTTTGTTAAATATGAAAATCAATTTAAAAAAATAAAAAATAGATGCAAGAATTTGAAACTGTCTGTACATTAGTGACACAAAAACAAATATCGAACAGGTATCGGCACAAATACTGAAAAATTTGCTGGATCAAGTTTCAATTGCACAGTATCGATTGAACCGATACCTGATTAGATTCATAACAGAATGTAATAAGACAATAATAAGATGATTTACAGGCTGATTTTGGACTTAAATGTCTCATAAGTTTTGAACTTTTCATGAAAAAACTCAGATTGGATCATATCAGGCATTGGCAAAGTCAAAGTATCAATATCGATATCAAGTTTGGGTGAGTGGAAACGATTATAACATGGATAAAAGCTCTAAAAAAAAAAGTGGATTTTTCCGAGGACGTCCGCTTTAAATGGAGGTCTTTATTTCTTTGGACGATTGATTTTCTTTCAGGTTAAAATTGCGAAGACAAAAAAAACTGACCCAAAACCCAATTACATGAATGAGTTTCCCTCGAGTGATTCAACTTAACTTTCTTTCTTTTTTTTTTTTTTTTTCTTTTTTTTTTGCTTAGGTTATGTCAGGTTAGCGGAAAGAAAAGAAAAGTAGGATTTGAAAACACAAATAAACAGATTAAAGAAGAAGGGATAGAGGGAGGGAGAGGAGCAGAGGGAAGAGGAGGAGGAGGAGGAGGAGGAGGAGTGCTGATGTGGAAATCCCGTCTTCAAAGCTACATTGTCCAACGGCGAAGAAAAGATCCACGTCGTAGGCACTTTCTGGGCACATTTACATTTAGGACGGAGGGAGGAGGAGGAGGAGGAAAAGAGAGGAGGATGAAAGAGGGAGAGAGGAGAGGACGGGGGTGAGAGGAGGTGAAGAAGGTACAGGAAGTTTGTGAGTACAGTTTGTGTTCACGTGCTGGAATCTGATGACGCCGTGAGTTCAGATGAAAGGCAGTTGGCGTTCGCCGTCAGCCTGACATGACGGAAAAAAAACACTTTTTTTTTTTTTTTTTTACTTTTTGTCGTTAAAAATTGTAATAGGCCAGAAGAACTTCTAGTTAATTCTGTAAAAATGTCTCGAGTACTCAGCAGAGTGTCGGCACTTGTTTTGTCTTTTTTTTTTTTTTTTTTTTCAACTTTTTTTTTTTTTTTTTTTCAGCTTTTTTCACAACTTTTTTCCAATTTTTTTTTTTTCAACATTCGACTCGTTTCGGGACAATATTTTCACGGACTCATAAAGAAGGACATGCAGTGCACGTGGCATGGTTTAGACCTTGTTTAGTCCTGGTGTAAGTCTTGGTTTTAAGTCCTGATTTTAGTCCTGATTTTAGTCTGGTTTTAGTTTCTTGGTTTTAGACCTGGTTTAGTTTGGTTTAGTCCTGGTTTAGTCCTGTTTAGTTTTTAGTCCTGGTTTAGTCCTGGTTTAGTTTTAGTTTAGTCCTGGTTTAGTCCTGGTTTAGTCCTGGTTTAGACCTGGTTTAGTCCTGGTTTTAGTCCTGGTGTCCTGGTTTAGTCCTGGTTTAGTCTTGGTTTTAGACCTGGTTTAGTCCTGGTTTAGTCCTGGTTTAGTGTTTAGTCCTGGTTTAGACCTGGTTTAGTCCTGGTTTAGTCCTTGGTTTAGTCCTGGTTTAGTCCTGGTTTTAGTCCTGGTTTAGTCCTGGTTTAGTTTAGTCCTGGTTTAGTCCTGGTTTACCTGGTTTCCTGGTTTAGTCCTGGTTTAGACCTGGTTTTCTGGTTTACCTGGTTTAGTCCTGGTTTAGACCTGGTTTAGTCCTGGTTTAGTCCTGGTTTAGTCCTGGTTTAGACCTGGTTTTAGTCCTGTTTAGTGGTTTAGTCCTGGTTTAGTCCTGGTTTACTTGGTTTACCTGGTTTAGACCTGGTTTAGTCCTGGTTTTAGTCCTTTTAGTCCTGGTTTAGACCTGGTTTAGTCCCTGGTTTAGACCTGGTTTAGTCCTGGTTTAGTCCTGGTTTAGACCTGGTTTAGTCCTGGTTTAGTCCTGGTCCTTTTAGTCCTGGTTTAGACCTGGTTTTTTAGTCCTGGTTTAGTCCTGGTTTAGTCCTGGTTTAGACCTGGTTTAGACCTGGTTTAGTCCTGGTTTAGTCCTGGTTTAGACCTGGTTTAGTCCTGGTTTTAGTGTCCTGGTTTAGTCCTGGTTTAGTCCTTAGTCCTGGTTTAGACCTGGTTTAGTCCTGGTTTTAGTCCTGGTTTAGTTTAGTCCTGGTCCTGGTTTAGTCCTGGTTTAGACCTGGTTTAGACCTGGTTTAGTCTGGTTTAGACCTGGTTTAGTCCTGGTTTACCTGGTTTAGACCTGGTTTAGTCCTGGTTTAGTTTTTACCTGGTTTAGTCCTGGTTTAGTCCTGGTTTAGTCCTGGTTTAGTCCTGGTTTAGACCTGGTTTATAACCTGGTTTAGTCCTGGTTTAGTCCTTTTCCTGGTTTAGTCCTGGTTTAGTCCTGGTTTAGTCCTGGTTTAGTCCTGGTTTAGACCTGGTTTANTTAGTCCTGGGACCTGGTTTAGTCCTGGTTTAGTTTCCTGGTTTAGTTTTTTTACCTGGTAGTCCTAGGTTTAGTCCTGGTTTAGTCCTGGTTTAGTCCTGAGTCCTGGTTTAGACCTGGTTTAGTCTGTTTAGTCCTGGTTTAGATTTTCATTTACATTTAGGACGGAGGGAGGAGGAGGAGGAAAAGAGAGGAGGATGAAAGAGGGAGAGAGGAGAGGACGGGGGTGAGAGGAGGTGAAGAAGGTACAGGAAGTTTGTGAGTACAGTTTGTGTTCACGTGCTGGAATCTGATGACGCCGTGAGTTCAGATGAAAGGCAGTTGGCGTTCGCCGTCAGCGTGACATGACGGAAAAAACACTTGCCGACTTTTTTTTTTTTTACTTTTTGTCGTTAAAAATTGTAATAGGCCAGAAGAACTTTCTAGACAAAATTCTCCACCAGCTCCGAAACGTCTGAATTGTCGAGTGGCGGCATTTTCATTTTTATCAAACGTTCTTTTTTTTATTCGGAGTGTCGGCACTTTTTTTTTGTCTTTTTTTTTTTTTTTTTTTTTTCAAATTTTTTTCAGCTTTTTTTTTTTTTTTTTTTTTTTTACATTCCGCTATTTTCGGGACAATATTTTCATGGACTCTACTTTAAATGGAGGTGCAGTGCACGTGGCATGGTTTAGACCTTTGTTTAGTCCTGGTTTAAGTCTTGGTTTTAGTCCTGGTTTTAGTCCTGATTTTAGTCTGGTTTTAGTTCCTGGTTTAGTCCTCATTTAGTCCTCCTGGTTTAAATCCTGTTTTATTTCTGGTTTTAGTTTTATATAGGTTTAGACCTGGTTTTAGTCCTGGTTTTTAGTTCTGGTTTAGACCTGGTTTAACCTGGATTTTAGTCCTGGTTTAGTCCTGGTTTAGCCCTGGTTAAATCCTGTTTTAGTCCTGGTTTAGACCTGACCTGGTTTAGTCCTGGTTTAGTCCTGGTTTTGTCCTGGTTTAGACCTGGTTTAGCTGGTTTAGAGTCCTGGTTTTAGTCCTGGTTTTAGTCCTGGTTTAGTCCTGGTTTAGTTTTAGTCCTGGTTTAGTCCTGGTTTAGTCTTGGTTTAGACCTGGTTTAGTCCTGGTTTTAGTACCTGTTTAGTCCTGGTTTAGACCTGGTTTAGTCCTGGTTTTATTTCCTGGTTTAGTCCTAGGTTTTCCTGGTTTAGTCCTGGTTTAGTTTAGTCCTGGTTTACCTGTTTAGTCCTGGTTTAGTCCTGGTTTAGTCCTGGTTTATCCTGGTTTCCTGGTTTAGACCTGGTTTAGTCCTGGTTTAGTCCTGGTTTAGACCTGGTTTAGTCTGGTTTAGTCCTGGTTTTAGTTTTACCTGGTTTAGTCCTGGTTTAGTCCTGGTTTTAGTCCTGGTTTAGTCCTGTTTAGTGGTTTAGTCCTCCTGGTTTAGACCTGGTTTAGTCCTGGTTTAGACTGGTTTAGACCTGGTTTAGACCTGGTTTAGTAGACCTGGTTTAGTCCTGGTTTAGTCTGGTTTAGTCCTGGTTTTAGTCCTGGTTTAGTCCTTGGTTTAGACCTGTTTAGTCCTGTTTAGTCCTGGTTTAGTCTTGGTTTTAGTCCTGGTTTGGTTTAGTCTTGGTTTAGTCCTGGTTTAGACCTGGTTTAGACCTGGTTTAGTCCTGGTTTAGTCCTGGTTTAGTTCTGTTTTTACCTGGTTTTAGTCCTGGCTGGTTTAGTCCTGGTTTTAGTTTCCTAGGGTTTAGTTTCCTGGTTTAGTCCTGGTTTAGTCCTGGTTTAGACCTGGTTTAGTCCTGGTTTAGTCCTGGTTTAGTCCTGGTTTAGACCTGGTTTAGTCCTGGTTTTCTTGGTTTTAGTCCTGGTTTAGTTAGACCTGGTTTAGTCCTGGTTTAGTCCTGGTTTTAGTCCTGGTTTTAGTCCTGGTTTAGTCCTGGTTTAGACTGGTTTCTGGTTTATTCCCTGGTTTAGTCCTGGTTTAGTCCTGGTTTAGACCTGGTTTAGTCCTGGTTTAGTTTAGACCTGGTTTAGTCCTGGTTTAGTCCTGGTTTAGTCTGGTTTAGTCCTGGTTTTAGTTGGTTTGTCCTGGTTTAGTCCTGGTTTAGTCTTGGTTTAGACCTGGTTTAGTCCTGGTTTAGTCCTGGTTTTAGTCCTTTTCCTTTAGTCCTGGTTTAGTTTACCTGGTTTAGTCCTGGTTTAGACCTGGTTTTGTCCTGGTTTAGACCTGGTTTAGCCTGGTTTAGTCCTTGGTTTAGTCCTGGTTTAGATTTTCATTTACATTTAGGACGGAGGGAGGAGGAGGAGGAAAAGAGAGGAGGATGAAAGAGGGAGAGAGAGAATTAAAAATTGTAATAGGCCAGAAGGTTTTCTACGACTAAATGTCTCCACCAGCTCCGACACTGACGTCTGATTGTCGGAGTGGCGGCATTTTCATTTTTTATCAAACGTTCCTTTTTATTTATTTTTTTTATTCGGAGTGTCAGCACTTTTTTTTTTTTTTTTTTTTTTTTTTTTCAAACATTTTTTCAGCTTTTTTTTTTTTTTTTACATTCCGCTATTTTCAGGACAATATTTTCATGGACTCTACTTTCATGGAGGTGCAGTGCATGTGGCATGGTTTAGACCTTGTTTAGTCCTGGTTTTGTCCTGGTTTTAGTCCTGGTTTTAGTTCTGGTTTAGACCTGGTTTGAACCTGATTTTAGTCCTGGTTTAGTCCTGGTTTAGCCCTGGTTAAATCCTGTTTTAGTTCTGGTTTAGACCTGATTTTAGTCCTGGTTTAGTCCTGGTTTTGTCCTGAT
Source organism: Boleophthalmus pectinirostris (assembly GCF_026225935.1). NCBI lineage: Eukaryota > Metazoa > Chordata > Actinopteri > Gobiiformes > Gobiidae > Boleophthalmus > Boleophthalmus pectinirostris. The sequence goes on along the minus strand of NW_026571299.1, from coordinate 4,846,580 downwards.
TTAGACCTGGCTTAGACCTGGTTTTATTCTTGTTCTTAGTCCTGGTTTTAGTCCTGGTTTAGTCCTGGTTTAGTCCTGTTTTAGTCCTGGTTTAGTTCTGGTTTAGTCCTGGTTTAGACCTGGTTTAGTACTGGTTTTAGTCCTGGTTTAGTCCTGGTTTAGTCCTGGTTTAGATCATTAAAAATTGTACTTCTAGTTAATTCTGTGGAAATGTCTCGAGTGCTCGGCAGTGTCGGCACTTGTTTTGTCTTTTTTTTTTTTTTCAACATTTTTCAACATTTTTTTTTTTTTTTTCAGCTTTTTTCACAACTTTTTTCCAATTTTTTTTTTTTTTTTCAACATTCCGCTCGTTTCGGGACAATATTTTCACGGACTCATAAAGAAGGAGATGCAGTGCACGTGGCATGGTTTAGACCTTGTTTAGTCCTGGTGTAAGTCTTGGTTTTAAGTCCTGATTTTAGTCCTGGTTTAGTCTTGGTTTAGACCTGGTTTAGTCCTGGTTTTAGTGCTGGTTTAGTCCTGGCTAAATCCTGTTTTAGCTCTGGTTTAGACCTGCTTTAGACCTGGTTTTAAGTCCTGATTTTAGTCCTCGTTTTGTCCTCATTAAATTTTGTTTTAGTTCTCGTTTTGTCCTGATTTAGACCTGGCTTAGCCCTGGTTTTATTCCTGATCTTAGTCCTGGCTAAATCCTGTTTTAGTTCTAGTTTAGACCTGGTTTTAGTCCTGATTTTAGTCCTGGTTTAGACCTGGTTTAGTCCTGGTTTAATTCTGGTTTAGTCCTGATTTTAGTTAAATTTTAGACCTGGTTTAGACCCATTTTAGACTTGGCTTAGGCCTAGTTTTAGACCTGGTTTTTGTCCTGATTTTAGTCCTGGTTTAAGTCCTGTTTTAGTCCTGTTTTAGTCCTGGTTTAGACCTGGTTTAGTCCTGGTTTAGTCCTGTTTTAGTCCTGGTTTAGTCCTGGTTTAGTCCTGGCTAAATCCTGTTTTAGTCCTGGCTTAGTCCTGGTTTTAGTCCTGGTTTAAGTCCTGTTTTAGTCCTGTTTTAGTCCTGGTTTAGACCTGGTTTAGTCCTGGTTTAGTCCTGGCTAAATCCTGTTTTAGTCCTGGCTTAGTCCTGGTTTTAGTCCTGGTTTTAGTCCTGTTTTAGTCCTGTTTTAGTCCTGGTTTAGACCTGTTTTAGTCCTGGTTTAGACCTGGTTTAGTCCTGGTTTAGTCCTGGCTAAATCCTGTTTTAGTCCTGTTTTAGTCCTTTTTTAGTCCTGGTTTAGACCTGGTTTAGTCCTGGTTTAGTCCTGGCTAAATCCTGTTTTAGTCTGGCTTTAGTCCTGGTTTTAGCCTGGTTTAATCCTGTTTTAGTCCTGTTTTGTTTTAGTCCTGGTTTAGTCCTGTTTTAGTCCCTGGTTTAGTCCTGGTTTTAGTCCTGGTTTAGTCCTGTTTTAGTCCTGTTTTAGTCCTGGTTTAGTCCTGTTTAGTCCTGGTTTTAGTCCTGGTTTAGTCCTGGTTTTAGTCCTGGTTTTAGTCCTGTTTTAGTCCTGTTTTAGTCCTGTTCCTGGTTTAGACCTGTTTTAGTCCTGGTTTAGTCCTGGTTTTAGTCCTGGTTTTAGTCCTGGTTTAAGTCCTGTTTTAGTCCTGTTTTAGTCCTGGTTTAGACCTGGTTTAGTCCTGGTTTAGTCCTGGCTAAATCCTGTTTTAGTCCTGGTTTAGTCCTGGTTTTAGTCCTGGTTTAGTCCTGGTTTAGATCTGGTTTAGTCCTGATTTTAGTCCTGGTTTAGTCCTGGAAATTCACACTTAACAATCCTATAAACTCTATGGGAGATTCACTGTTTATTGTTTGGTTTAGTTTAGTTTTTTTTTCCAAACTTATGATCCACAAACGTTGAAACTTGAAAAAATATGATCGATACTTTGCAGTGACATCATGGTGGGGGTGTTCTACATGTATCTCTATGGTGGAATGTCCAGCAGTTTCCCTGGAAAAACAAAACAAAGCACACGTGAGCAAACACTGCCAAAAAACATTTTAAGATTGTCTAAAAACTTGAGAAAAAACACAAAATGGATTTAAAGAGCAGATTTTCAGGAGTTTGTGATCAGTCTGAGCGTTTCTGGTTTTGTTTAAGAGTTTGATTTTCAACAAAAAGTTAAGAATAAAAAACTGAAAAATTGTTAGAGCCTCTGCGAGAGAGAGAGACTCGTTTAACAGCACGAATCCGCTCGCCTGTGGAACCTCCAACAGATGCAGATTTTTTATTTTTTATTTTTTTTGGAATGTAAGCAGAAATTAAAAAATTAATAAAGCACATTAATAATACTCCCTAAACTACACCAACTCTTATGTAACAGATAATACTCCCTACAAGTACAACAACTCCCTTATGTAACAGATAAATACTCCCTACAACTGTACAAACTCTTATGTAACAGATAATACTCCTACAACTGTGAACTCACACTTATGTAACAGATAATACTCCCTACAACTGTACAACAAACTCACACTTATGTAACAGATAATACTCCCTACAACTGTACAACTCACCCTTATGTAACAGATAATACTCCCTACAACTGTGCAATTCATCTTTATATAACAGATAATACTCCCTACAACTGTACAACAACTCAGCCTTATGTAACAGATAATACTCCCTACAACTGTACAACAACTCACCCTTATGTAACAGATAATACTCCCTACAACTACTGTAACAGATAATACTCCCTACAACGTACAACAACTCCTTATGTAACAGATAATACTCCCTACAACTGAACAACTCATCTTTATAACAGATAATACTCCCTACAACTGTACAACTCCCTTATGTAACAGATAATACTCCCTACAACTGTACAACTCAGCCTTATGTAACAGATAATACTCCCTACAACTGTACAACTCACTTTATATAACAGATAATACTCCCTACAACTGTCAAAACTTATGTAACAGATAATACTCCCTACAACTGTACAACAACTCACTTATGTCAGATAATACTCCCTACAACTGAACAACTCATCTTTATATAACAGATAATACTCCCTACAACTGTACAACAACTCACACTTATGTAACAGAAATACTCCCTACACTGTACAACAATCACACTTATGTAACAGATAATACTCCTACAACTGTACAAAACTCAACTTATGAGATAATACTCCCTACAACACAACAACTCCTTATTAACAGATAAACTCCCTACAACAACTCCCTTATGTAACAGATAATACTCCCTCAACTGTACAACAAACTGTTAATACTCCTACAACTCAACTCCACTTATGTAACAGATAATACTCCCTACAAACTGTACAACAACTCACCCTTATGTAACAGATAATACTCCCTACAACTGTACAACAACTCACTTATGTAACAGATAATACTCCCTACAACTGTACACTCACTTATATAACAGATAATACTCCCTACAACTGTCAACCATATGTAATACTCCCTACAACTGTACAACACTCACCCTTATGTAACAGATAATACTCCCTACAACTGAACAATTCATCTTTATATAACAGATAATACCCCTACAACTGAACAACTCTAACTTACAACTCACACTTATGTAACAGATAATACTCCCTACAACTGTACAACAACTCACCCTTATGTAACAGATAATACTCCCTACAACTGTACAACTCATCTTTATATAACAGATAATACTCCCTACAACTGTACAACAAACTCACCCTTATGTAACAGATAATACTCCCTACAACTGTACAACAACTCAGCCTTATGTAACAGATAATACTCCCTACAACTGAACAATTCATCTTTATATAACAGATAATACTCCCTACAACTGTACAACAACTCAGCCTTATGTAACAGATAATACTCCCTACAACTGTAACAACAACTCAGCCTTATGTAACAGATAATACTCCCTACAACTGAACAACTCATCTTTATATAACAGATAATACTCCCTACAACTGTACAACTCAACCTTATGTAACAGATAATACTCCCTACAACTGTACATTCACCCTTATGTAACAGATAATACTCCCTACAACTGTACAACAACTCACCCTTATGTAACAGATAATACTCCCTACAACTGAACAACTCATCTTTATATAACAGATAATACTCCCTACAACTGTACAACAACTCACACTTATGTAACAGAAATACTCCCTACACTGTAACAACTCACACTTATGTAACAGATAATACTCCCTACAACTGTACAACAACTCACACTTATGTAACACTCCCTACAACTGTACAACAAACCCCGTGTTCACTTTTGTACATTTTTCCCGAGAAGTTCCACGGTGTAGCTTTAAAAAAAAAAAAAAAAAAACCCTCCCCATCGAAGCCGTGTCCGTTTGAGACCGGACGGGCCCCTGAAGTCCAGTCCGAGACCAGGTTCAGATTCTGGACCTTAAAAGCTTCTGACAAGAGATTATAGAGTGACCTTTTCAGACGGAGGCGCCGCCCGTTATGGATTTTACAGTAAAGGTCGACTCTGGGTTAATCCACCGAGGAGGATCTGAGGAGGACCGCGTTTATTGGCACCGAGAAATACAAACGCGAGAGAAAAAAAACTTCGGGAAAAACGAGAAGAAAAAGAAAAACGAAAGGATAAAATATTAAAGAGGGTCGAGAGAGTACTGGGTAAAATGGACTTGTTTTTAACTTTCTAATATCGTTATAATGTCGTTTTCTCATCCAAAAATACATCTGAGGAGGTTTAAGAGTCGTCCATGCATGTTTGAGTCATCTAGTGATCTCTCCCGGGCCCTACTCAAACCCTCCTTAAGGTTAGATGCTGTACAAGGCTCCGCCCACAAGCCTACAACACCCTCTTTTTCTCTTAATCTCTTTCACAGTCTTTCTCTCTCCCTCTTTTTCTTTTTCTCTCTCTCTCTCTTACTCTTTGTCTCTTTGTTTCTCTCTGTCGATCTCTTTCTCTCTCTTTCTCTTTCTGTCGCTTTCTCTCTCTTGCTCTTTCTCTCTCTTTTTTCTCTTTTTTCACTTTCCACTTTCTCCATTTCTTTCTCTCACTCCTTCTGTTTGTCTCTCTCTCTTTCGCTTACTCTCTCTTTCTTTCTCTCTCTCTTTCTCTCTTCCCCTGTTTCTCTCTCTCTCTCTATTTCTTTATCTCTCATGCTGTTTCTCTCTCTACTTCTCTCTCTTTCTTTTACTCTCTCTATTTCTCTGTTTCTCTCTGTTGCTCTCTTTCTATCTCTCTTTCTTTCTCTCTTGGTCTTTCTTTCTCTCTCTCTTTCTCTCTTTCTTTCTCTTTCACATTCTTTCTCTATTTCTCTCTGTCGCTCGCTTTCTCTCTCTCACTCTCCCTCTTTCTTTTCTCTCTCTCTTTCTCTATTTCTCTATTTCTTTCTCATCAAAAATACATCTGAGGAGGTTTAAGAGTCATCCATGCATGTTTGAGTCATCTAGTGATCTCTCCTGGGCCCTATTCAAACCCTCCTTAAGGTTAGATGCTGTACAAGGCTCCGCCCACAAGCCTACAACACCCTCTTTTTCTCTTAGTCTCTTTCACAGTCTTTCTCTCTCCCTCTTTTTCTTTTTCTCTCTCTCTCTTACTCTTTGTCTCTTTCTTTCTCTTTCTGTCGCTTTCTCTCTCTTGCTCTTTCTCTCTCTTTTTTTCTCTTTTTCACTTTCCACTTTCTCCATTTCTTTCTCTCACTCCTTCTTCTTCTTCTCTCTCTATTTATTTCTGTGGTTCTCTTTCTCTCTTTCTTGCTTTCTCTCTCTCTTTCTCTCTTCCCCTGTTTCTCTCTCTCTCTATTTCTTTATCTCTCATGCTATTTCTCTCTCTACTTCTGTCTCTTCCTTTGTTCTCTCTATTTCTCTGTTTCTCTCTGTTGCTCTCTTTCTATCTCTCTTTCTTTCTTTCTCTCTGTCTTTCTTTCTCTTTCACATTCTTTCTCTATTTCTCTCTGTCGCTCGCTTTCTCTCTCTCACTCTCCCTCTTTCTTTTCTCTCTCTATTTCTCTATTTCTTTCTCATCAAAAATACATCTGAGGAGGTTTAAGAGTCATCCATGCATGTTTGAGTCATCTAGTGATCTCTCCTGGGCCCTATTCAAACCCTCCTTAAGGTTAGATGCTGTACAAGGCTCCGCCCACAAGCCTACAACACCCTCTTTTTCTCTTAGTCTCTTTCACAGTCTTTCTCTCTCCCTCTTTTTCTTTTCTCTCTCTCTCTCTCTTACTCTTTGTCTCTTTCTTTCTCTTTCTGTCGCTTTCTCTCTCTTTTTTTCTCTTTTTCACTTTCCACTTTCTCCATTTCTTTCTCTCACTCCTTCTTCTTCTCTCTCTCTATTTATTTCTGTGGTTCTCTTTCTCTCTTTCTTGCTTTCTCTCTCTCTTTCTCTCTTCCCCTGTTTCTCTCTCTCTCTCTATTTCTTTATCTCTCATGCTGTTTCTCTCTCTACTTCTCTCTCTTTCTTTTACTCTCTCTATTTCTCTGTTTCTCTCTGTTGCTCTCTTTCTATCTCTCTTTCTTTCTCTCTCTGTCTTTCTTTCTCTCTCTCTGTCTCTCTTTCTTTCTCTCTCACATTCTTTCTCTATTTCTCTCGGTCGCTCGCTTTCTCTCTCTCACTCTCCCTCTTTCTTTTCTCTCTCTCTTTCTCTATTTGTCTCTGTTTCTCAATTTCTCTCTCTCACTCTTTCTCTCTCTGTTTCTTTCTCTCTCACTCTGTCTCTCTTTCTGTCAGTTTTTTCTCTCTCTTGTTCTCTTTCTTTCTCTCTCTCTCCCTGTAGCTGTCATCCATGCATGTTTGAGTCATCTAGTGATCTCTCCTGAGCCCTATTCAAAACTCTTAGATTCTTTATGAGGCTCCGCCCACAAGCCTACGGCAACCTCTCTTTCTCTTACTCTCTCTGTTTCTCTCTTTTTCTCTCTATCACTCTCTTTCCCTCTTTCTCTCTCTTTCTATTTCTTTCATTTTCTCTCTCACTCTCTTTCTCTATTTTCTCTCTCTTTCTCTCTCTCACTTTTTCTCTCTCTCTTTCTCTTTTTCTCTCTCTTTCTCTCTCTCTCTCTCAGTCTTTCACACTCTCTCTTTCTCTCTCTCTCTCCCTCTTTCTCTCTCTTGCTTTCTCAGTTTTCTCTTTATCTGCCTCTCTATTTCTCTCTATTGCTCTGTTCTCACTCTCTTTCTCTATTTGTCTTTCTCTTTCTTTCTGTTGCTCTCTATCTATCTCTCTTTCTTTCTCTCTCTCTCTTGCTGTATCTCTCTCTTTCTCTCTTCCCTTCTTTCTCTCTCTCTCTATTTCTTTATCTGTCATGCTATTTCTCTCTCTCATTCTCTAGCTCTTTTTTTACTCTCTTTCTTTTACTCTCTCTGTTTCTCTCTCTTTCTCTCTGTTGCTCTCTATCTATCTTTCTTTCTCTCTCTCTCTGTCTTTTTCTCTCTCTCTCTTTATCTTACTCTCTCTGTCTCTCTCTCTTTCTCTATTTCTCTCTGTCGCTCGCTTTCTCTCTCTCTCTCCCTCTTTCTTTTCTCACTCTCTTTCTCTATTTGTCTCTTTCTCGATTTCTCTCTCTCTCTTTCTGTCTGTCTTTCTCTCTCTTGTTCTCTTTCTCTTTTTTTTTTTTCTCTCTCCCCTCAGCTGTCATCCATGCATGTTTGAGTAATCTAGTGATCTCCCCTGGGCCCTCTTCAAACTCTTCTACAATTAGATTCTGTACGAGGCTCCGCCCACAAGCCTACAACATCCTCTCTTTCTCTTACTCTCTCTCTCTCTTCAGATATAAGCTCGGGATCATTCTCTTTCTTTCTCTTTTCTCTCTCTCTCTCTTCAGATATAAGCTCGGGATCATTCTCTCTCTTTCTCTTTTCTCTCTCTCTCTCTTCAGATTAAGCTCGGGATCATCTCTCTCTCTCTCTCTCTTTTCTCTCTTCAGATATAAGCTCGGATCATTCTCTCTCTCTCTCTTTTCTCTTCTCTCTCTCTCTTCAGATATAAGCTCGGGATCATTCTCCTCTCTTCTCTTTTTCTCTTTTCTCTCTCAGATATAAGCTCGGGATCATTCTCTCTCTTCTCTTTTCTCTCTTTTCTCTCTTCAGATATAAGCTCGGGATCATTCTCTCTCTTCTCTTTTCTCTCTTTTCTCTCTTCAGATATAAGCTCCGGATCATTCTCTCTCTCTTTCTTTCTCTCTTTTCTTTTCTCTCTCTCTCTTCAGATATAAGCTTGGGATCATTCTTTCTCTTCTCTTTTCTCTCTCTCTCTTCAGAAATAAGCTTGGGATCACTCTCTCTCTCTTTCTTTCGCTCTTTTCTTTCTCTCTCTCTTCAGATATAAGCTCCGGATCATTCTCTCTCTTCTCTTTTCTCTCTCTCTCTCTCTTCAGATATAATCTTGGGATCAGTCTCTCGTTTCTTTTCTCTCTCTCTCTCTTCAGATATAAGCTCGGGATCATTCTCTTTCTTTCTCTTTTTTCTCTCTCTCTTCAGATATAAGCTCCGGATCATTCTCTCTCTTCTCTTTTCTCTCTCTCTTCAGATATAAGCTTGGGATCATTCTCTCTCTTTCTCTGTGTCTGTCTGTCTCTCTCTCTCCCTCTTTCTTCTCTCTCTCTTCAGATATAAGATCAGGATCATCCTCTCTCTCCCTCTTTTCTCTTTCTCTCTCTTCAGATATAATCTCACGATCATCCTCTCTCTCTCTTCCTCTTCTTTTCTCTCTCTCTTCAGATATAAGCTCGGGATCACTCTCTCATTTCTTTTCTCTCTCTCTCTCTCTCTCTCTCTCTCTCTCTCTCTCTCTCTTCAGATATAAGCTCGGGATCATTCTCTCTCTTCTCTTTTCTCTCTCTCTCCCTCTTCAGATATAATCTCGGGATCATTCTTTCTCTTCTTTTTTCTCTCTTTCTTCAGATATAAGCTCGGGATCATTCTCTCTCTTCTTTTTTCTTTTCTCTCTTTACATATATAAACTCGGGATGATTCTTTCTCTTCTTTTCTCTCTCTCTCTCCTCAGATATAATCTCGGGATCTTTCTCTCTCTCTTCTTTTCTCTCTCTCTCTCTTCAGATATAAGCTCGGGATCATTCTCTCTCTTCTCTTTTCTCTCTCTCTCTTTCAGATATAAGCTCGGGATCATTCTCTTTCTTTCTCTTTTTTCTCTCTCTCTTCAGATATAAGCTCGGGATCATTCTCTCTCTTCTCTTTTTTCTCTCTCTCTCTTCAGATATAAGCTCGGGATCATTCTCTCTCTCTTTTCTTTTCTCTCTCTCTCTTCAGATATAAGCTCGGGATCATTCTCTTCTCTTCTCTTCTCTCTCTCTCTTCAGATATAAGCTCGGGATCATTCTCTCTCTTCTCTTCTCTCTCTCTCTTCAGATATAAGCTCGGGATCATTCTCTCTCTTCTCTTTTCTCTCTCTCTCTTCAGATATAAGCTCGGGATCATTCTCTCTCTTCTCTTTCTCTCTCTCTTCAGATATAAGCTCGGGATCATTCTTTCTGTTGCTTCTAATTGAAAAGTGCAGATTGAGCGACGGAGGAGAGGAGGTTTTCCGAAGTGGCGCTCGCACAATTACCCCGGCGTTCCGTTCTGTTTGTGGAGCCGCGCTTTGATTAAAGTTGGTGAAACGGATAAATCAGGCAGGAATATCTCTCCACTTTGCTATTTTTTTGTTTTAAAAGAGGTTCAGGGGTGCGGGCTGAAAGACAATTTGGCGAGTGAGCGAGGAGATGATTTCCTTTGTGGTTTGATCATTTCCAAAAAAAAAAAAAAAAAAAAAAAAAGAGAAGGGGGGGAGAAAAAAAAAAAAAGCGTAATTACAGCCAGGCGGGTTCAGTGAGCTGGGTTAATGGGTCCAGAGCACAGGAGGCAGGGCACAGCGCCACCTGCTGGCACCCGCCACGACGATGAAGAAGAGATGATTGATTCTATTCACAGAGAAACAAACGACGGACGACAAAAACATCATCTGACATTTTTACACGATAAGAAAAGAAACGAGGATCCTGCCAGAAACAGATCAGTCTGTTCTCGTTTAGACCTGGTTTAGACCTAGTTTAGATCTGGTTTAGACCTGGTTTATACCTGGTGGTTTAGACCTGATTTAGACTTGGTTTAGACCTGGTCAAGACTTGGTTTAGACCTGGTTTAGACCTGGTTTAGACTTGGGTTAGACTTGGTTTAGATCTTGTTTAGACTTGGTTTAGACCTGGTGGCTTAGATGTGGTTTTGACCTGGTTTCGTCTTAGGTTAGACTTGGTTTAGACCTGTTTTAGACCTGGTTTAGACTTGGGTTAGACCTGTTGGTTTAGGGCTTGTTTAGACCTGGTTTAGACCTGATTTAGACTTGGGTTAGACTTGGTTTAGATCTTGTTTAGACTTGGTTTAGACCTGGTGGCTTAGATGTGGTTTAGACCTGGTTTCGTCTTAGGTTAGACCTGGTTTAGACCTGGTTTAGACTTGGGTTAGACCTGGTTTAGACCTAGTTTAGGCCAATTTTAAAAAAAAAAAAACCAAAAAAAAAAAACAAAGCTCTCATTTCTTCTTCGTGAGTGTGTTGGTCTTGGTTTAGTCCTGGTTAAATACTATTTTAGTCCTGCTTTTAGTCCTGGTTTAGACCTGGTTTAGAACTGATTTTACTCCTGGTTTAGATCTGGTGGTTTAGACCTTGATCTGGTTAGACTTGGATTAGACTTGGTTTAGATCTGGTTTAGATCTGGTTTAGACCTGGTTTAGATCTTCTTTAGATCTGGTGGTTTAGTCTTGGTTTAGACCTGGTTTAGACCTGATATACACTTGGTTTAGACCTGGTTTAGACATCGTTCAGACATGGGTTAGACCTGGTTTAGTCCTGGTTTAGACTCGGATTAGACTTGGTTTATACCTGGTTCAGACCTGGTCGACACTTGGTTTAAACCTGGTTTGGATCTGATTTAGACCTGATGGTTGAGACCTGGTTCAGAGCTGGTTTAAAACTGGTTTAGACTTGGTTTAGACCTGGTTTAGCCCCCAAAAAAAAAAAAAAAAAAAAAAAAAAAAAAGCTCATTTATTCTTGCTGAGTCTGTCTTCTTTAGTCCTGGTTAAATACCGTTTTAGTCCTGGTTTAGTCCCGGTTTTAGACAAGGTTTAGAACAGTCGTAGGACAGATTTTAGTCCTGGTTTTAGTAGCGCAGGAAACACGCGAGGTCCATGCAGCGTATGGGGAGGAGATTCACGCTTTTGTGGCCCGGTACTGGACCACGGCAAAGCGGTGCATTACAGTAAGTACAGTAGAGTTTTACTGTCAAAGAATCAGGAAGTACACGTTTAGCATGCTAGTTGTTTTGCTTTAGTGTGACGACAAAACTCCGTTCTGGTCTGCGAAAGCTGTGAAATCGTGAACAATGAGGAAGCTCTGAATGAAAAAACGTGAGGACAAACTTTGGACCACTGCAAACTGTTTTCATGTTTTTTTTTATTACAGTAAAAACTCTGCTTTAACACAAATACTTATCCTCAGTTTTCATACGAATCCGCTCTCGATTACTCAGCATTTTTACCTTTATTCCGAAGCGTCCGCGCTCCTCCTCGTGTCCATTTATTGAGACTTCTGGGTTCATAAACTTTGGTATTTGTCAGCGGCGCTTTACGGACTCCGAAAGTTGCTTCTTAAAAGTTTAATTGTGTTTAAAATGGAATGCTTTGTGCTTGTGACCCGTTCCAAAGCAATAAGGGAGAGGGAGAGCTTTATTAAACCTTAGCGCTGGTACATAAAGTGCACTCAAGCCCAAAATGTCCGCCCCTCCGAGACCGGCGAGCGGAGAGGGGGACTGTGGAGCCGCCGCGGCCAATCACGGCGCCGCGTTTTTACTCCTACAGAAGAGAGTCTGCAGGGGCGTTCGTCAAAACACACACACAAAAGAAAAGGAGATACGGCTCGGATACGGAGGAGGTTCAGCTGGGATTTTAAAGACGCACTGTGGAACTTTTCCGGAATGTTCCGCAGTGTGACGTTAAACAGCTCTACCTTACGTTTATTCAATTACAGGTGGTTTTATAGCTGGAAAATACCTCGAAAAACGACATTCTGACCTGGAACTTTGTCCGGTTTGGTCTCCATGAAGATAGAAATGTTTAAAGCCATACTGTGGAACATTCCAGACAAAGCAATAACATCTCCATGGAGAAAAACATTTGAGGGACCATCCACTAGAAAAGTTACACAATGCAGGTTTAAGTTAAATTTTCGCATGTCCAGTATTACGCAAAATGATCTGTACCACCTTGTGATGTCATGCAGTGGTAGTTTTCAAGTTAACAGTTACTTTTTACATTACGTAAATCTACGGAATAAGAAAACTTTCAGAAATATTTGTGTGTATTTGGGAAATCCGTGCGTATTGGTCGACAGTTGAGCATAAAATAAATATTCGTAAAGTCTCGATTGAGTCGAGTCGTACATAAAATATCTTGTGTGTATTTTATCCATCAGAGTACGAATTGAAAAGTTACGACATCAAGAATTACAATCACGAAATGAACATTTACGATTGAGATTTATGTGCCTTTCTTATTATTATTATTAGTTTGTAAGGCCATTATACAGAACAATAGGGAGGAAAAAAAGGAAAGTATATTTAATATGCATGTGATGTATGTATGTGATTTATTTTGACGTATGTAAACATTTGTAAAGTTTCATCACCAATGTGCAGCAACCGCATAATTTTGGAATTTTTGAAAGTCTGTAATGAATAGAAGTGGGTAAAAATACATTTTTCTTCTTCCCATTCCTTTTTGAGAAATGTGCTTTTCTGTTGTTTGCAATGTGTATGTATTAAGAATGTAACTGTACATGTATTTGTACCGAAACGACTTGGTGCGGGACGCTGTATCGGTGCAGGGCTGTGTGCAAGTGAAGCTGTGTAATTTGTGTGTGTTTACATTCTGATAGTTCATGTGCAGCTACACAGATGACTGCGTGTCCATGATTGGGGTGGTGTTTCCTGCAGCGCTTTATAGTTAGGGCGGTCGCCTTGACAACAACTGCCCCTGCCTTGAATACGTCCCTCTGAACCATGTGAAATCTCACAAAACTACGTTTGTGGCGCAGTGGTCCTCACTCTTGCCTTTTGACGGCATGAAAAGTGTATTTTCAGTCGCTGAGGATGTTGTACCTGCAGCAGATCTGCACTTACTGTAGACAATGTGGACAAGTTGTTTTATTCTGGCCAAAAAGACTGACTAAAGACTGAGTAAAACTTGACAAGGAATTTATTTTTATAATGGCAGCTGAGTGGTTAGCACTAATGCCTCACAGCAAGAAGGTTCCGGGTTCGATCTCTGGGTCACCCGGGCCTTTCTGTGTGGAGTTTGCATGTTTCTCCCCGTGTCTGGATGGTTTCCTCTGGGTGCTCCGGTTTCCTCCATCAACACAAAACATGAACAGTTGATAGTGAAGGTCAGTTAAATACAATCAGTTCAATCACTGTGTCCTTAGGCAAGACACTTCACCCACATTGTCTAGTATGAAAGTGGTGTGTGTGTGTGAGTGGTGGTGGTGGTTGGAGCGACCGATGGCGCCGATTGGCGTGGCAGCCGCATTTCTGTCATTCTGCCCCAGGGCAGCTGTGGCTACAATAGTATCTTACCATCACCATCTATTCATATTCATATAGAGTGAATGAATAATGCAGAATAAAGCTCTGGAAAGTGTCTGTGTGACAAACATGTCTGTGAAAACGCACTATATAAATAAAGACTTACTTACTAATATTTCATACATTTGTTGCTTATTTGTGAATATTATAGTATTACTTATTAGTATTACCAAGCAGCACTTTACATTTGTTTTATTTCCCTGCTTGTAAACTGTTAAAACAAATTGTTTTTTTTAATAAAAACACAAATTAACAACAATCAAATGGTTTTACATTTTGTTCCCAAACTGTACCGAAAATGAACCAAACCGAACCTCAAAACCGAGGTACGTACTGAACTGTGATTTTTGTGTTTCCATTTCACCCCTAGTGTTCAGCAACCACATCATTTTATAATTTTTGAAACTATGTCATGAACAGGGGTTGGGTCAGTGTCAGTTTTTCTTCTTCCCAGTCCTTATCAAGAAATGCGCTTTTCTGTTTCTTGGCACAAACTGGAAATAAAAAGGAATCAAGCCCTTTTTTAGAGATTGTTTTAACCTGCCCATAAAAGTTACACAATGCACCTTTAAAGATTGTGTTGACCTGGTTTTATGGTCACTATTCATTCAGCGTCTTTTATGTTAACATAAAAACTTGACATTTTTATTTTCATCAAATCATCAAGAAGATCTGGCCTCATCTAAGCTCTGATCGCTGTCAGACGAAAACACTTTAAGACGTACAATTAATGTGGAAAGTTTCAGCAATTTTCGATTTGGAGATTTGAAATAATAAAGTGATCTCTGCCCTCCATCAGACTGTGGCTCCTAAAGTACTAAAGCCTGAATGCAGCTTATTTCATTTCTTTTTCCAGGTAAATATTGACTTTTCTGTGAACCAACCGCCTTAAGTAACAGCGCACATTCCCTAAATAACGCGAAATTGACTCTTGTGAAGTTTAAAAACAGACCTGGACTTGTGTTTTGTTTCGTTCACACGTGTTTGAGTAAAAGCCGACACAAACTACAGGAGAATTTGCCCGATTTTGGCTGCGATTTAGAGTCTTCGTGTGCGATTTTGAAGCCGCTGCCCCTCGTGTGTTTGGTATTTTTGTGACTCTGAGTTGCTCTGTCAGATCGTAACCACAAAACATCAGCAACGCTACGATAAAACCGATAAAATTGAGCAGTGACGGACACAGAGACGCAAAATACAAACTCAGGAAAAAGTGAAAATAAAGAGGCGACTTTGTTCCTCACCTCTCGTTAAGTGTTAAATTGTTAAAAAGTGCAGCATCTCATCCACATTATCCATAGAAATTGTCCACAAATAATGACCCCAGTCCACAAAACCGCGCTGTGAATCCAGTTTGACTCTTTCCCCCCTGGACGCCGACTAGGAACAACCCATACATATGTTACTAGGGCTACACCCATAGAGCATAACTGCATAAAAGAAAACAGACTTCCACGAGTGATTATAAATGATTTTTACACTCATGAACTTAATTGTAACACAGACATATTTGTATCTCTGGAAACCTTAGACTCTGAACTCTTCATTTATGGATGTTTAAATGTGATTCAACTCATTTACAGGTTTATAACAGCTCACTGAAAATGAGAGTTTACCTGGTCAGGTGCAAAATCGAAAACAAAAAACTACATTCAGCATCTGATATCTGCATGTTCTGAGTACTATATTCATTAAAAAAAATAAAAAATATACTTTGTCAAAGTATTTAAACAGATTTCATATCACCAGATACAGTAGAGCCAAGTGTGCACCTGTTTTTACCTGTTGTTCACCTGTGTGCACCCAATAAATTTTTTTCCATTTAACTTATTCAACTCATTTTATTTATTCAACTTATTTAGCTTATTATAATATAATAATATAATAATAAAACTCTTCCTCGTCAGTGTGTGTTCAGTATTTGTCATCTTGGCTATTTTCTCGTGCACAGAGCTCCACATAAGCGTTTTTTCTGTAGCGATTCTGTTATACGTTGCATCTTGGAAAAAAGACTGAAATATTTTAAAGGACTGGCCTGAGAAACATCCAGATTTCAGGGTAATTTTGGTTCATAATCGAGTATAAAGCTCAGATAGTTTGTTGGGACATCGCAGGACTCCACACAGACGCATCAGCGGCATCTCACCTTCTCCCCGAAAGTCCGTCGCTGTCGCTGTTTTCCACTTTATAATCAACTTCATCATCACTTTGAAATCTATAAAAGTCACTTTCTCTAAACTCATCCATAAAATACGTCCGCTCCTCATTATTTCTAAAACTGTGCGCCGCAGCGCCGCGATCTTTCCATTGCACGTGTTTCGTGTTGTGTTTTTTCCAGAAGCTACCATCGTCACTATTTCGATTAACTTCGGAAAAAATCTGCGAAAACATATCCTTGAATCCTATTGGTCAGTCTAGTGTGGGTTGTAGTGGCTCCACCTATCACAGTCTCTGTTTAAATGTGAAAAACCGAGCCGTTTCTAAAGGTCGTCAAATCTCGTCTTTAGTGAAACAGCGGAGGAGTCAAAAGTCGTCATTAAGGAAACAGGGGGGTCGTCAAATGTCGTCTTCATGGGGGAAAGAGTTAAGGCGTTCTTTAAAAGGTGGGAGTAGTTCCTCACGTGTGTCTGTTTACATCCACACAGCGCACGGATCGAGGTGAAGCTGCAGATTAACGCCAGTGACTCTACTTCCTGTGGACTTTATCGCCAATATTTTTTGCTTTAAAAATCATGAATCCGAAGTTTTGCAGCACATTTCACAAATAATAATAGCACAGTTTTGACTTGGCGAGGAGAAAATTCAGTTTGTTGACTGGACACAGGTTAGTTTGGTTGAAGTCTACAATAAAAACAAAAGATTATCCTTTGACTGTGTCCCTTAGTGTTAATTCAACTTCCTTTTGTGTTAATTCAACTTCCACTAGAGTTAATTCGTCTTCCACTAGTGTTAATTCAGCCTCCTCCAGTGTTAATTCAACTTCCTTTAGTGCTAATATAACTTCCCCTAGTGTCAATTCAACTTCCAATAGTGTTAATTCAACTCCCCTTGGTGTTAATTCAACTTCGACTAGTGTTAATCCAACTTCTTTGTGTTAATTCAACTTCCTCGAGTGTTAATTCAGCTTCATCTAGTGTTAATTCAACTTTTCTTAGCGTTAATTCGGCTCTTCCCGCCCACCACTTCAAACTCCCGCGAGAGAAGACCAGTTTGAACCAGTTTGGACTCGTATAAACCCCCGAGAAAATGTTCAAATGAACTGCGTGAGAGTAAATTTTAACACTCCACTTATCATTTATACATAAAGTCTGCGATAAAAACAAAAGATTATCCTTTGACTGTGTCCCTTAGTGTTAATTCAACTTCCACTAGTATTAATTCTGCTTGGTCTAGTGTTAATTTAACTTCTTTTTTTTGTTAATTCAGCCTCCTCCAGTGTTAATTCAACTTCCCCTAGTGTTAATTCAACTTCGACTAGTATTACTTCTTCCCTTAGTGTTAATTCAGCTTCCTCTAGTGTTAATTCAACTTCCTTTAGTGCTAATATAACTTCAACTAGTGTTAATTCAACTCCCCTTGGTGTTAATTCAACTTCCTCGAGTGTTAATTCAGCCTCCTCCAGTGTTAATTCAACTTCCCCTAGTGTTAATTCAACTTCGACTAGTATTACTTCTGCCCTTAGTGTTAATTCAGCTTCCTCTAGTGTTAATTTAACTTCCACCAGTGTTATTTCTGCTTCCTCCAGTGTTAATTCAACTTCCTTTAGTGCTAATATAACTTCAACTAGTGTTAATTCAACTTCCCCTAGTGTCAATTCAACTTCCAATAGTGTTAATTCAACTCCCCTTGGTGTTAATTCAACTTCGACTAGTGTTAATCCAACTTCTTTGTGTTAATTCAACTTCCTCGAGTGTTAATTCAGCCTCATCTAGTGTTAATTCAACTTTTCTTAGCGTTAATTCGGCTCTTCCCGCCCACCACTTCAAACTCCCGCGAGAGAAGACCAGTTTGAACCAGTTTGGACTCGTATAAACCCCGAGAAAATGTTCAAATGAACTGCGTGAGAGTAAATTTTAACACTCCACTTATCATTTACACATAAAGTCTGCGATTAAAAACAAAAGACTCCGCTCTGACTGTGATCTAAACCCGAGCCGGACCTCTTTACATAACAGCGCCGAGTTTGATCAGGTTTGCGTCCAAAGTGGAGTGGACTTCACAATACAAAAACGCCGCGTCATGAATATTAAAGAGCTCTCTCAAAGCCTCCTCTGCGCGTCCGTAATTAGCCCGATCCGCCGAAGCTTGTGTAACCCTTTGGACGGATTACACGCACTTTAAAAAAAAAAAAAAAAACGACTATTCAACGATCATTCGGACGGACTCGTGTTTACGGAGAAAAGCCTTAAAAAAGAAAAAGCATAAGAGGTTTGAGCATATGTTAGCGATGTGTTCTCAAAGACCGCGCGGCTCCTAATGGGGCTGCGCGGGCTTAAAGCAAATGTACACACAGATAATCGCGTGTAAAAGCTATTAAAGGAGAGTTTATTATGCAGGAGAGAGCCGTAATGAGGAGAACAGAGGAGCGCGGGGCTGCAGAAAGGCTGAGGAACAGACGGGAGATTAAAAATGGGATCCACGGGGTTTAAACGGGATTATAATGCAGCATCTGAAAAGGTGCGAGGTGTGACTTTTCGATCGGAGGCCCGTCACCTGCTTGTTTTTTATTTTAGATATGTCATTGTTCTGCTTGGAATTTTCCACAGTGTGACAATAAACGGCTCCACTTTACATTTATTTAATTACAGGTGGTTTTATAGCTCGAAAATACCTAGAAAAACAGACGTTCCCACCTGTTACAAGCCTCGACCCTTTGGAGTTCGTTATTACTGCTCCCATTCTTTTATATTTTCTTTTGGGATCGAATCCGTGTATCATTCCTTCATTCGTTTTTCAATATAAAACAAAAAAGAAGGAAAAGAAAAAACAACTGTTTTCTTCATTATTTGTTTCCAAAACCAAAATAAAAAAACAGATAATGATCCGTTTTTTTAGTTTTCGATTTTCTGTTTAAATGAAGAATGGAAAAAATGGCTGTTTCTCGTTTACGTGACTTCTGTGACTGCGATACCGGACTTTTGCGCCGCATACCTGGATCAGTCCTGCTCTCGGTCTCAGTCCCGGTCTCAGTCCCGGTCTCAGTCCCGGTCTCAGTCCCAGTCTGGTCTGATCTCAGTCTGGTCTCACTCTCAGTCCCGCTCTGGTCCAGGTTTGGTCCCGGCCTGGTCTCAGTCTCGGTCTGGTCCTGGACCTGGATCAGTCCTGGATCAGTCCTGATTCTGTCCGTATGCAGCGCAAAATTCCGGCATCGCAATCACGGAAGTCACGTAAACGGCCGTTATCCTTTTTTTTTTTTCGTTTTTCATTTAAACACAAAATCAAAAACTGAAAAAACGAATTGTTTGTGCTTTAAATTCGATCTCGAGAATCGTTGCCAACACTGAATGTCTGGCTCTTCGCTGATTGGCTGGTGTCCAAACTCGCACTTTTGTGGTTCTTGCAAACCGTCTGGTGTTTTCTGATTCCTGATCTAGTCGCTGGAAAGAAATGAAACTGAGCGGAGGCACTAGGTGGCGCCAGCCTGGTTCCTTAACTGTGAACATGTCACATATGTAGATCACCATGCTCCCTTTTATAGTTTTGAAAATGATATATAAAACACTGATATGTTTTTGGTGAATATAAGTTTTATTTTCAGTGGTCCTCAACCCCCCGCCCATGGACCCCCCCCTTGTACGCCGCTAAACCAGGACTAAACCAGCGCTAAACCAGAACTAAACCAGAACTAAACCAGCGCTAAACCAGAACTAAACCAGAACTAAACCAGAACTAAACCAGAACTAAACCAGCGCTAAACCAGGACTAAACCAGAACTAAACCAGAACTAAACCAGCGCTAAACCAGAACTAAACCAGAACTAAACAAGAACTAAACCAGGACTAAACCAGGACTAAACTAGGACTAAACCAGAACTAAACCAGGACTAAACCAGGACTAAACCAGGACTAAACCAGAACTAAACCAGGACTAAACCAGAACTAAACCAGAACTAAACCAGGACTAAACCAGAACTAAACCAGAACTAAACCAGAACTAAATAAGGACTAAACCAGGACTAAACCAGAACTAAACCAGGACTAAACCAGAACTAAACCAGGACTAAACCAGGACTAAACAGGACTAAACCAGGACTAAACCAGGACTAAACCAGAACTAAACCAGGACTAAACCAGGAACTAGGACTAAACCAGACTAAACCAGAACTAAACCAGAACTAAACCAGGACTAAACCAGAACTAAACCAGAACTAAACCAGGACTAAACCCGGACTAAACCAGGACTAAACCAGGACTAAACCAGAACTAAACAAGGACTAACTTGCCTAACTTTAAAATTATAGCTATTGTTTTAGCCTCATTGAAACTACTTCACTCCTCGTTGCATCAGAAAACATTAGTAAAAGTTAAAAAAAAAAATAAAAAAAAATAAAAGCACAATTTTCGGTTAAGGAAGAGTAAAGCAGCTTAGTTGACTCTTGTGAACTCTAAGTTATGTTATAATGTTGTGAATGAAACAAAACACAACTCCAGTTCTGTTTGTGATGAGGAAACAACATTGTAAAATTAAATAAAATAAAAAAACAAAAAAAATGAAAATAGCAAAATATGAGTCCTTTAATGACATCACAAGGTGGAACAGAGTGTTTTAACTATGCTGGTTTGTGTGTTAAACATGTGTGAATGAAACAAAACACAACTCCAGGTCTGTTTGTGATGACGAAACAACATTATAAATAAAAACTTGATCAGAAAATAGAAAAATATGAGTCCCTTAAACTTAAAATAAAACACTTAATGACATCACAAGGTTGAACAGAGCATTTTCAGCCTAAATACGCAGAGTTTGTGTGTTAAACATTTGCAAATGAAACAAAAAAACTTAACTCCAGGTCTGTTTGTGATGATGAAACGACATTGTAAATAAAATAAATTGCTCAGGAAATAGCGAAATCTGGGCACTTTAAACTTATATAAAAAATTTAATGACATCACAAGGTGGAACAGAGCATTTTAACTATGCGGGTTTGTGAGTTAAACATGTGTGAATGAAACAAAAAAACACAACTCCAGGTCTGTTTGTCACAACGAAATGACATTATAAGTAAAAAAAATAGATCAGAAAATAGCAAAATATGGGCCCTTTAAACTTAAAGTAAAACACTTAATGACATCACAAGGTGGAACAGAGTGTTTTAACTATGCGGTTTTGCGTGTTAAACATATGTGAAACAAAACACAATTCCACGTCTGTTTTTGATGACGAAGCGACATTATAAGTAAAAAAAAATGATCAGAAAATAGCAAAATATGAGTCCTTCAAAACTTACAAAAACACTTAATGACATCACAAGGTTGAACAGAGCGTTTTCAGCCTAAATACGCAGAGTTTGTGTGTTAAACATTTGCAAATGAAACAAAAAAACACATCTCCAGGTCTGTTTGTGACGACGAAACGACATTATAAATAAAAACTTTATCAGAAAATAGCAAAATATGAGTCCCTTAAACTTAAAATAAAACACTTCATGACATCACAAGGTGGAACAGAGCGTTTTATCTATGTGGGTTTGCGTGTTAAACATGTGTAAATGAAACAATATACAACTCCAGGTCTGTTTGTGATGAGGAAACAACATTATAGATTAAAAAAAGAACAGAAAATAGCAAAATATGAATCTTTTAAACTTAAAATAAAACACTTCATGACATCACAAGGTGGAACAGATCATTTTAACTATGCGGTTTTGCGTGTTAAACGTGTGAATGAAACAAAACACAACTCCAGATCTGCTTGTGACGAGGAAATGGCATTATAGATTAAAAAAGAACAGAAAATAGCAAAATATGGGCCCTTTAAAACAAAACAAAAAACACTTAATGACATCACAAGGTGGAACAGATCATTTTAACTATGCGGTTTTGCGTGTTAAACGTGTGAATGAAACAAAACACAACTCCAGATCTGCTTGTGACGAGGAAATGGCATTATAGATTAAAAAAGAACAGAAAATAGCAAAATATGGGCCCTTTAAAACAAAACAAAAAACACTTAATGACATCACAAGGTGGAACAGAGCGTTTTAACTGTGTGGTTTTGCGTGTTAAACATATGTGAATGAAACAAAACACACCTTCAGGTCTGTTTGTGATGAGGAAACGAAAGTTTAAAAAAAATCATTAGAAAATGGCAAAATATGAATCTTTTAAACTTAAAATAAAACACTTAATGACATCACAAGGTGCTTTGGGGCTGCAGACCACTTAAGAAAACACACACCGCCGACCAAATACTTTTCAGCAACGATAATTCCGGCGTTGTGTCCACTAAAAAACTCTGTGTAAATGTTTTTAATTGGCTCCGTGCACATCCTCTTGCATCATTTTCCTTCTCGCTGGAAAAAAAACCAAAAAAAAAAACATTTTATTTAACTTCCTTTTCTCCTTCTGCTTCTCTGCTTTTCGCTCCAAGTCACTGATAGCTGCTTCATTTCAGATTCTTTACTTGTGAGAATTTTGAGGTTTCAGACTTTTGGAAAAGAAAAAAAACCACATTGGACTTTTCTGGACTTCAAACCCCGCGTGAATCATCTGAGGTGAGATTTCTCTAAATGAAGATAGGCGTCCATTTTGTGTGTGCGCGCGTGTGTGTGTGTTTTTTCCTGCTTCTTGTTCATCTGCAGCGCTCACAGACACGTCTCCATGGAAACTGTGTCCGAACCCAAGTCGCCCGGGAAAACATCGAGCGAGGCGAGCGAGCGAGGAGGAGGGAGCGAAAGAGACGAGCGAGCGAGGAAAACGAGGAGGGGGGAGAGAAAGAGAAAGAGACGCCAGCGGAAACTTGGCTTTTGCAACACACGAGCTGGTGTTACACCGCCTGAAAACACCACTGTTGCACGCGCGTTACTGTAAAAGACACTACCTGGAGCTAATTTGGTTTGTTAAAAGTATTTCTGACCTTAAAATTAGTCTTTAAAATGTGTAATTTTTCTTTTGATTGGATTAGAAAGTCATTAACTCCATGAAGACGACATTTGACGACCCCCCTGTTCCCTTAATGACGACTTTTGACTCCTCCGCCGTATCACTAAAGACGAGATTTGACGACCTTTAGAAACGGCTCGGTTTTTCACATTTAAACAGAGACTGTGATCGGTCGGGGCCACTACAACCCACACTAGACTGACCAATAGGATTCAAGGATACGTTTTCGCCGATTTTTTTCCGAAGTTAATCGAAATAGTGACGATGGTAGCTTTAGTTTTAGAAATAATGAGGAGCGGACGTATTTTATGGATGAGTTTAGAGAAAGTGACTTTTATAGATTTCAAAGTGATGATGTTGAAGTTGATTATAAAGTGGAAAACAGCGACAGCGACGGACTTTCGGGGAGAAGGTGAGAATGTCGCTGATGCGTCTGTGTGGAGTCCTGCGATGTCCCAACAAACTATCTGAGCTTTATACTCGATTATGAACCAAAAACTGCCCTGAAATCTGGACGTTGCCCAGGCCAGTCCTTTAAAATATTTCAGTCTTTTTTTCCAAGATGCGACGTATAACAGAATCGCTACAGAAAAAACACTTATGTGGAGCTCTGCACACGAGAAAATAACCAAGATGACAAATACTGAACACAAACTGACGAGGAAGAGTTTTATTATTATTATTATTATATATTATATTATATAGCTAAATTAGTTGAATAAGTTAAATGGAAAAAAATTATTGGGTGCACACAGGTGAACAACAGGTAAAAACAGGTGCACACTTGGCTCTACTGTATCTGGTGATATGAAATCTGTTTAAATACTTTGACAAAGTATATTTTTAATTTTTTTATGAATACAGTACTCAGAACATGCAGATATCAGATGCTGAATGTAGTTTTTTGTTTTCGATTTTGCACCTGAGCAGGTAAACTCTCATTTTCAGTGAGCTGTTATAAACCTGTAAATGAGCTGAATCACATTTAAACATCCAGAAATGAAGAGTTCAGAGTCTAAAGTTTCCAGAGATACAAATATGTCTGTGTTACAATTAAGTTCATGAGTGTAAAAATCATTTATAATCACTCGTGGAAGTCTGTTTTCTTTTATGCAGTTATGCTCTATGGGCAGAACTAGTAACATATGTATGGGTTGTTCCTAGTCGGCGTCCAGGGGGGAAAGAGTTAAAGGTCCTTGTATGACGCAAAGATTTACTTTAAATAGTGTCGTTACCTCATCAAAAACAGACCTGGAGTTGTGTTTTGTTTCATTCCCATGTTCAAGTAACTCATTTTAGTTGAGATTGGTAATACTTGCATCCCGAATTTTGGACTTCCGGTCAACACGCAGTCCATACTGGGAAGGATTCTCCGAAAAAGTGAGCGTGAAACCTCCGTCTTTGATTTCCCAGTGGGACGTGTCTATTGTATGGAGTAAGAAAGCTTTCAGAAATGTGTGTGCATAGAATAGAAATCCGTGCATATTTGTCTGTAGTTGAGCATAAAATAAATATTCGTAAACTCTCGAATGAGTCCAGTCGTACATAAAATATATTTGTGTCTATTTTACCTGTCAGAATACGAATTGAAAAGTTACAATGTCAAGAATTACAATCGCGAAATGAAAATGTACAATTGTGCGACTCTCAAAAATACGTCACTTCACAGGCGTTATTTATCGAGCAGAAAAAACATTGATTGAGATTGATGACGTATTTTTGACACCAAAGTCGCGTTGGTGAATTTGTATTTGTACGGAAGAAAGCGTAATTGTAAATTTTCATTTCGCGATTGTAATTCTTTTTTTTTTTTTTTTATTTATAATTTGTCACATCCACAATAAGACAGACTTAACTAAACACGCATAAAAAATAAAAAAATAAAAAAATAAAATTATAATAATTTAATAAAATAAATAATAAATAAATAATAATAATAAGGATAAATAAATAATAATAATAATAATAATAATAATAATAAATAAAAAATAATAAGGATAAATAAATAAAATAATATAAATAAATAAAATAATCAATAATAATAATACAATAATAATACCCCCCCCAAAAAAATTGTAATTCGATTGTAATTCTTGACGTTGTAACTTTTCAATTCGTATTGTGATGGATAAAATACACACACATTTTATGTACAACTGGACTCATTTGAAGCTTTGTGAATATTTATTTTAGTCTCAACTACAAACAAATATGCATGTGAATATTTCTGAAAGCTTTCTTACTCCAGACTATTGTCAAAGTCGATCTTTTCAAGTCTTTTGAACCATATCGCTTTTATTTCTGGTTCTGATATTGTCATATTTTAGTTTTGGGGTTCGGACGTCGTAATTGTGTGGTTGTTGGATCCTAACGGCGGAAAACGGCTCGAGAAATGGGCTCCGGAAGTTTGCGATTCCTGCAAAGGCGAATCAGATGTGTGTGACTGCAATCCTCCGTTCAAACTGTTTCCCTTCCCAACGGAATAGACGCATCAAGAATCTCAGACTTCCGGTCATCGCGCAATCCACACTGGGAAGGATTCTCAGAAAAATGTGAGCGTCAAACC
Source organism: Boleophthalmus pectinirostris (assembly GCF_026225935.1). Taxonomy (NCBI): domain Eukaryota; kingdom Metazoa; phylum Chordata; class Actinopteri; order Gobiiformes; family Gobiidae; genus Boleophthalmus; species Boleophthalmus pectinirostris. The sequence goes on along the minus strand of NW_026571299.1, from coordinate 4,821,292 downwards.
GCCGTCTTTCATTTTCCAGTGGGACGTGTCTATTGTCAAAGTTGATCTTTTCAAGTCTTTTGAACCATGTCACTTTTGTTTCTGGTTCTGATATTGTCATATTTTAGTTTTGGGATTCGGACATCGTTAATTGTGTGGTTGTTGGATCCTAACGGCGGAAAACGGGCTTCAGAAGTTTGCGAACTCCACAAATGCGAAAGGGAATCATATGGAGTAAGAAAGCTTTCAAAAATATTCCTGCGCATAGAATAGAAATCCGTGCGTATTTGTCTGTAGTTGCTCATAAAATAAATATTTGTAAACTCTCAAATGAGTCCAGTCGTACATAAAATATATTGTGTGTATTTTATCCATCAGAATACGAATTGAAAATGTCGTAATTGTAAATTTTCATTTCGTGATTGTAATTCTTGACGTCGTAACTTTTCAATTCGTACTCTGATAGATAAAATACACATGATGGACTCATTCATTTCTATTCTATGCGTACAAATATTTTTGAAAGCTTTCTTACTCCATAGGAACAGATGTGTGTGACTGCAAACCTCTGTTCAAACTGTTTCTCTTCCCAACGGAATTGAAAAATAGTGAAAGGTGAAGGCGATGGGCAGGATTGATCCACAGGAAGAACCAAAAAGGAAAACTTTGACTGTCTAAGAAATCATCCTGAGTTTGTAGTGAACATTTTGTATGTGGAGCGACAACAAAGCAAAATCCTGTTTGTTAATGTAGAGGAGCAGAAGACAAACAGACTGAGCTGCACTTTCTTGTTCTTGTGGTTTTACAGCAACATCACGTCTTGGTCTCTTTGCAGTGGAAGGTGTTTCTGGGAGAAAAGTTGGTGCCTTTCGCTTTGGCGTTGACTTTTTAAATTCGTGAGTGAGGGGTCGGGGATTTTGCTTTGTTGTCGCTCCACGTACAAAATGTTCGCTGCAAACTTGGGATGATTTCTTCGGCAGTCTAAGGTTACATTTTTGGTCCTTCCTGTGGATCAATCCTGCCCATCGCCTTCACCTTTCACTAATTTTCAATTCCGTTGGGAAGGGAAACGGTTTGATTGATTAAGCCCTGATGAAGACCAGTTAAGGTCGAAACATGTTGGCTTTGGTCATTCAAATAAAGGCCTTTTAACTCTTTCCCCCCGGACGCCGACTAGAAACAACCCATACATATGTTACTAGGGCTAAACATAGAGCATAACTGCATAAAAGAAAACAGACTTCCACGAGTGATTATAAATGATTTTTACACTCATGAACTTAATTGTAACACAGACATATTTGTATCTCTGGAAACCTTAGACTCTGAACTCTTCATTTGTGGATGTTTAAATGTGATTCAACTCATTTACAGGTTTATAACAGCTCACTGAAAATGAGTTTATCTGGTCAGGTGCAAACTCGAAAACAAAAAACTACATTCAGCATCTGATATCTGCATGTTCTGAGCACTATATTCATAAAAAAATAAAAAAATATACTTTGTCGAAGTATTTAAACAGATTTCATATCACCAGATACAGTAAAGTCAAGTGTGCACCTGTTTTTACCTGTTGTTCACCTGTGTGCACCCAATAAATTTTTTTCCATTTAACTTATTCAACTCATTTAGCTTATTATAATATAATAATATAATAATAAAACTCTTCCTCGTCAGTGTGTGTCCAGTATTTGTCATCTTGGTTATTTTCTCGTGTGCAGAGCTCCACATGAGCGTTTTTTCTGTAGTGATTCTGTTATAAATCGCATCTTGGAAAAAAAAGACTGAAATATTTTAAAGGACTGGCCTGGGCAACATCCAGATTTCAGGGTGATTTTGGTTCATAATCGAGTATAAAGCTCAGATAGTTTGTTGGGACATCGCAGGACTCCACACAGACGCATCAGTGGCATCTCACCTTCTCCCCGAAAGTCCGTCGCTGTGGCTGTTTTCCACTTTATAATCAACTTCAACATCATCACTTTGAAATATATAAAAGTCACTTTCTCTAAACTTATCCATAAAATACGTCCGCTCCTCATTATTTCTAAAACTGTGCGCCGCAGCGCCGCCATCTTTCCATTGCACGTGTTTCATGTTGTGTTTTTTCCGGAAGCTACCATCGTCACTATTTCGATTAACTTCGGAAAAAATCGGCGAAAACATATCCTTGAATCCTATTGGTCAGTCTAGTGTGGGTTGTAGTGGCCCCGACCGATCACAGTCTCTGTTTAAATGTGAAAAACCGAGCTGTTTCTAAAGGTCGTCAAATCTCGTCTTTAGTGATACGGCGGAGGAGTCAAAAGTCGTCATTAAGGAAACAGGGGGTCGTCAAATGTCGTCTTCATGGGGGAAAGAGTTAACTATATTTTTCCTCGTGCGATTTTTAACTTTTACTACTTGTTTGGAGTGCCTGTAATCCGTTGTGTTTGAGTTTTGATCCTTTTTCTTCTACTGATTGGAACAGCTGCAGCAAACAGCCACATGTTTGTTCTTTGTTGTTTCTTCTTGCATCACAAATTACTTGAAAGTCCATAAAAGTTGTTAATAAAGTCCAGCTCCACTGTAGATTTGTTGGTGTCACAAAAGCCGTGCCCGTGCTCTTTCACTGTTTCTGATCTTCATTCTTTGTTGGGCTACAGTTAAAATCTTGAATAAGCTTCTCCTCTTTTCAGCAACATCATCGACAACTTTCCTGGAATGCACAGTTTTATAAAGTCTGCATCGTCAGCCCGGTCTGCTGCTGGGGAATTGTTCAAAATGTTTTTGGCAGAACTAGAGCGTTGAAGAAACACGTCGTGCTGGTGGAGACAAAAACCCTAATCTGCTTCTCTTCATAATCTGCTTGATTAAACGCGTCATGTCACTTTAGTGGAACTTTCCTTTACCATAATATTGTGAACCATCAGCTTCTTCTGTTCTGTTCTTCTGTCACACTGGAATCGAAGAATTCCAGGCCAAACATTTCTTCACTCAAGTACTAAAGATGTCAGTCCAAAGCTGTTAAGGTTCTGCTTTCTTCACAACTGAATTCTTCTTCTTAAGGAAAACCAAGTCAGAACTTCATGCAGAAACTTCATGCAGCGTGAGCAACCTCTAAAACATCTCCTTTTTCATCCAAAGTTCTTCCTAAATCATCTTTTGGACGCTAAAACCTAATGCAGGCTTCTGAAACTTAATTTTTTAACATGCTTTGATGGACCACCTTACCTTTACCTCGCAGAGAATTTTGAGCTTTGTAGATGTAGCCAGACTAATAATGACGGGTTAGAAACGTGTGAGTGAAAAACCCAACTCCAGGTCTGTTTTTGAGGAGGTGACGGTATAATTAGGGACGTCCTGGTCACATTTTTTTTGCCCCCGAGTCTGAGTCATTTGATTTTGAGTATCTGCCGATACCGAGTCCTGATCCGATACTTCTATAAACATTATAAAATTAACTAAGAGCAAAGAATAAGATCCAGGATGTGTGGGGGATTGTATTGATTGTATTGATTTGGATTGGATCGGGACAACCTTAGGTATAATAACACGACTTAGGCTACGTTTACACATAGCCGGGTATTTTGAGAAACGATTATTTCCCTCCCTCCATTTTCCAAAATAACATCATGCACACAGCATCGTTTTCAAAAAAGTTTTCATTTATATCAATTTGTTTATTCAAAGCTGTAGCATTTATTTCATTACAGCTGTAAGTTTTACTCACAACTACCTTGAAAAACGTGCATTAGTGAGCGGCTCGCCTCTCCAGAGATCTGTTAGAGAAGTGGCAAAATTACTGACCTCCAAGCCCTTGTTCATCTCTGCTCATGGATCTGATCAGCTGAAGAAATAGATGAGCTGAAGTGCTCCACCTGAGAAGAGCTTTCGCCAAACAAACAAACAAACAAACAAAAACAACACATACACGGACAGACCGCTCAGAACAACATATAACGAACCAAACGGGATTCACGCTTCTGTCCGGATGCTGCACCACCTTGGGACCAGCTGCGGTCGAGTGTGGAGGACCAGAGCAGCCCGGACCTGTGGTCCACAGCACATTCTCCCTTTTCCCGCACGGAACCAGCGCACAGACGACTGCACTGAAGCACTCGGACCCAGTCCTTTGCGCTGGTCTTGCTCGACCCCGTCTGGAACCAGGACATGGAGGACGAAGCCTCCGGACCATCTGACCAACACTGGACCCCCAGACCCGTCTTGACGGGCTGCGCGCTGACTGCCCCGTGTGTTTGGCGCTGCTGCCCGAGCTCAGAGCTTCCGGGCTGATGTGCGGTGAGTTTTGTACAAAGTTCTACATGCTGCTGTTTTATGAGTGCTCCTACGCTCCTAAAACTGTTTATCTCAGTTTACACACAAACGTGAAAACGGAGTTTTCCAGAATCTCCACTCTAGCCGGAGTTTTTAGAAAGATTCGTTTTCAGAGGTGAATTTGCCGTTTGCATGTAAACGATGTGAACAAACGAAGGGAAATGTCTCCATTTTTAAAAATATCCGTGTGTAAACGGGGCCTTAAAGCTCACAAGAGTCAAGGCTGTGTAATACAGGACCTTTAAGCACTTACTAAAGCAGCGCCGCACACATGGACTGACTTGACTTGGGGGATGTTGCGTTATGTTGCATTATTTATTTATTCCATACACAGTGGTACAGATGTACTACTGTAGCCACAGCTGCCCTGGGGCGGACTGACGAAAGCGAGGCCGACGATCCGCACCATGAGCCCCTCCAACCACCAACAAACTCACACAAACACTCATGCTAGACAATGTGGTGAAGTGTCTTGCCTAAGGACACAACAACTACTGCAGTCTTCAGGAGCTACGTGATAAAACCAACAAAAAGTTTTTCAGCTCACAGAAACAGTCTGAGGTGATTCACGGAGTCCATTTGAGAAGTGAGATGATCAGACGTTTCGAGAGTAAAAATCAGGTTCGGAGCCTAAGGTGGTCCAGTCCATCAAAGCGCAGTAGAAAATAAAGTTTCAGGTAACATCGATTAGAACGCTGCACAGGGCTTCCACTCTTTTTCACCGACAACATTTCAAAAACTTTTCCATGACTTTTTCATGACCTAAATTTCTGTGTGTAGAATCGATCAGACTTTTAGGGCCAAATATGAAATGTGAACTCTTTCCACTCACCTTATGGTTTGGGATTATAGTTTTTTAACGTTCAAAATCCTGTCAGTGCATTTATTGTCGTAATCAGAATAGACAAATGAGAACTTAACAGAACGCTGGAGTTGTGTGGAAGAGATACTAAAATCCCATGACTTTTCTAAAACGTTCATTGAATTTACAAAATTTCAGCCATATTCATATTTTCTGGACATGTCCCCTAATAGACGAGTTTCATTGTTGACAAACGCGCGCATTGCATGATGGGAATTATTTTGGTCGGTGGCAAGAAACACTAATTCAAGATGACGGACGGAGCGCGAAAGCACGTAAAGGGTATTGATCCCGGTTATTTATCCACTCTAACGGCAGAGGACCCAAGACCATTTGACCAGAAATTGGTCATAAGCATCGACGGACGACAAATCACCCTTTTCAACCCCGACAAAAGGTGGATCAAACCAAATTCCTGGTCAGAATCACCAACTACCTGGACAAATATTCACTTGGGCGATATCCACAATGACTTGGTGGAAACTCCTGGGCCATTCACAGCAGAAAAGATGAAAACCTCCAAGAGTCTCGATGTGTTGTTGAACTTGTTGGAGTCCACGGTTTTGTTAGGATCTTCTACGTTTGCTCTGCGATGTTTGAAAGTCGTTTAATTCACCGTTAGTGGTTCTTTTCACTCAGAATACGAAAAAGACATTTTCCTTCTTCCGTGCTTCTATTTGTGCATCTGATAATAAGCAGGTTTCAATGGTCATGGAAATCCTGGAAAAGTCATGGAAATTTAAAATTTCATTTTCCAGGCCTGGAAAAGGCTTAGTAAATTATTTTATTTTTTTTTTTTTCCTTCAATTATTTGTTTATTAATTTTCCAAGACAATAATTACACTTACACATATGCAAGTATTGTTTAAGGAATAAAACATTGTCTTAAACTAAATCTTCCAAATAAAATACAGATTTTTACTATTATATTGAAAAGAGAGAAAGAAAATAAATAAATAAATAAAATAGAAAAACAAACAGAAAACTCACTTTTGGTAGTGAACAGAACATTGGGGAAATGAGCACTTTTAACAAAACTCAACCCTTCCATATCTGTTCAAATTTCTCTGTTTCTAATCTTTTAACATAAGTTAATTTCTCCATTACATAAATATCGTGAATTACATCAAACCGATTGTCTTTTGTCGGTGCTTCAGCATTTAACCATTTCCTTGTAATACCTTTTTTTTCTTTTTTGCTGCTCGCATCATGATTTTAAATATCTTAAAATTAATGTTGTTTTTAAAGTTTGCATCTAATTTGCCAAAATAAAAGACTTCACAGGTAAAAGGGAGGTCAGTATGCAAGACCATGTCCATAACCTTTTTCAGTTCTTTCCAATCACATTGTACAGGCGAGTTTCAGCTGACGTCATTGTTGTTAAAAGCCCGCGTTGCTGCTGGGAAATATTTTGGTCGGAGGCAAGAAACACTGTAGCGTCAAACACAGTGCGTAACCTCGCGTATTTATCCCCTGATAATGGTAAATTCCTGCTGCATTATCAGATGCACAAATAGAAGCACGGAAGAAGGAAAATGTCTTTTTCATATTCCGAGTGAAAACAACCACTAACGGTGATTTAAACGGCTTTCAAACATCCGCAGAGCAAACGTAGAAGATCCTAACAAACCGTGGACTCCAACAAGTTCAACAACACATCGAGACTCTTGGAGGTTTTCATCTTTTCTGCTGTGAATGGCCCAGGAGTTTCCACCAAGTCATTGTGGATATCGCCCAAGTGAATATTTGTCCAGGTAGTTGGTGATTCTGACCAGAAATTTGGTTTGGTCCACCTTTTGTCGGGGTTGAAAAGGGTGATTTGTCGTCCGTCGATGCTTATGACCAATTTCTGGTCAAATGGTCTTGGGTCCTCTGCCGTTAGAGTGGATAAATAACCGGGATCAATGCCCTTTACGTGCTTTCGCGCTCCGTCCGTCATCTTGAATTAGTGTTTATTGCCACCGACCAAAATAATTCCCATCATGCAATGCGCACGTTTGTCAACAATGAAACTCGTCTATTAGGGGACATGTCCAGAAAATATGAATATGGCTGAAATTTTGTAAATTCAATGAAAGTTTTAGAAAAGTCATGGGATTTTAGTATCTTCCACACAACTCCAGCGTTCTGTTAAGTTCTCATTTGTCTATTCTGTTTAGTTTAAAATAGACGACAATAAATGCACTGACAGGATTTTGAACGTTAAAAAACTATAATCCCAAACCATAAGGTGAGTGGAAAGAGTTCACATTTCATATTTGGCCCTAAAAGTCTGATCGATTCTACACACAGAAATTTAGGTCATGAAAAAGTCATGGAAAAGTTTTTGAAATGTTGTTGGTGAAAAAGAGTGGAAGCCCTGTGCAGCGTTCTAATCGATGTTACCTGAAACTTTATTTTCTACTGCGCTTTGATGGACTGGACCACCTTAGGCTCCGAACCTGATTTTTACTCTCGAAACGTCTGATCATCTCACTTCTCAATGGACTCCGTGAATCACTCAGACTGTTTCTGTGAGCTGAAAAACTTTGTTGGTTTTATCACGTAGCTCCTGAAGACTGCAGTAGTTGTTGTGTCCTTAGGCAAGACACTTCACCACATTGTCTAGCATGAGTGTTTGTGTGAGTTTGTTGGTGGTTGGAGGGGCTCATGGTGCGGCTCGTCAGCCTCGCTTTCGTCAGTCCGCCCCAGGGCAGCTGTGGCTACAGTAGTACATCTGTACCACTGTGTATGGAATAAATAAATAATGCAACATAACGCAACATCCCCCAAGTCAAGTCAGTCCATGTGTGCGGCGCTGCTTTAGTAAGTGCTTAAAGGTCCTGTATTACACAGCCTTGACTCTTGTGAGCTTTAAGGCCCCGTTTACACACGGATATTTTTAAAAATGGAGACATTTCCCTTCGTTTGTTCACATCGTTTACATGCAAACGGCAAATTCACCTCTGAAAACGAATCTTTCTAAAAACTCCGGCTAGAGTGGAGATTCTGGAAAACTCCGTTTTCACGTTTGTGTGTAAACTGAGATAAACAGTTTTAGGAGCATAGGAGCACTCATAAAACAGCAGCATGTAGAACTTTGTACAAACTCACCGCACATCAGCCCGGAAGCTCTGAGCTCGAGCAGCAGCGCCAAACACACGGGGCAGTCAGCGCGCAGCCCCCGTCTGGGGGTCCAGTGTTGGTCAGATGGTCCGGAGGCTTCGTCCTCCATGTCCTGGTTCCAGACGGGGGCGAGCAAGACCAGCGCAAAGGACTGGGTCCGAGTGCTTCAGTGCAGTCGTCTGTGCGCTGGTTCCGTGCGGGAAAAGGGAGAATGTGCTGTGGACCACAGGTCCGGGCGGGCCGCTCTGGTCCTCCACGCTCGACCGCAGCTGGTCCCAAGGTGGTGCAGCATCAGACAGAAGCGTGAATCCCGTTTGGTTCGTTATATGTTGTTCTGAGCGGTCTGTCCGTGTATGTGTTGTTTTTGTTTGTTTGTTTGTTTGTTTTTTGGCGAAAGCTCTTCTCAGGTGGAGGCACCGGACACCACCCCCCACTTCAGCTCATCTATTTCTTCTGCTGAAACACTTTTCATGTGTTTGCATTTGCACACAGCTGATGGATCAGATCCATGAGCAGAGATGAACAAGGGCTTGGAGGTCAGTAATTTTGCCACTTCTCTAACAGATCTCTGGAGAGGCGAGCCGCTCACTAATGCACGTTTTTCAAGGTATTTGTGAGTAAAACTTACAGCTGTAATGAAATAAATGCTACAGCTTTGAATAAACAAATTGATATAAATGAAAACTTTTTTGAAAACGATGCTGTGTGCATGATGTTATTTTGGAAAATGGAGGGAGGGGAATAATCGTTTCTCAAAATACCCGGCTATGTGTAAACGTAGCCTGAGTCGTGTTATTATACCTAAGGTTGTCCCGATCCGATCCAAATCAATACAATCAATACAATCAATACAATCCCCCACACATCCTGGATCTTATTCTTTGCTCTTAGTTAATTTTATAATGTTTATAGAAGTATCGGATCAGGACTCGGTAGCGGCAGATACTCAAAATCAAATGACTCAGACTCGGGGGCAAAAAAAATGTGACCAGGACGTCCCTAATTATACAGTCACCTCCTCAAAAACAGACCTGGAGTTGTGTTTTTCACTCACACGTTTAAAACCCGTCATTATTAGTCTGGCTACATCTACAAAGCTCGAAATTCTCTGCGAGGTAAAGGTAAGGTGGTCCATCAAAGCATGTTAAAAAATTAAGTTTCAGAAGCCTGCATTAGGTTTTAGCGTCCAAAAGATGATTTAGGAAGAACTTTGGATGAAAAAGGAGATTAGAGGTTGCTCACGCTGCATGAAGTTTCTGCATGAAGTTCTGACTTGGTTTTCCTTAAGAAGAAGAATTCAGTTTAACAGCTTTGGACTGACATCTTTAGTACTTGAGTGAAGAAATGTTTGGCCTGGAATTCCTCGATTCCAGTGTGACAGAAGAACAGAACAGAAGAAGCTGATGGTTCACAATATTATGGTAAAGGAAAGTGACATGACGCGTTTAATCAAGCAGATTATGAAGAGAAGCAGATTAGGGTTTTTGTCTCCACCAGCACGACGTGTTTCTTCAACGCTCTAGTTCTGCCAAAAACATTTTGAACAATTCCCCAGCAGCAGACTGGGCTGACGATGCAGACTTTATAAAACTGTGCATTCCAGGAAAGTTGTCGATGATGTTGCTGAAAAGAGGTGAAGCTTATTCAAGATTTTAACTGTAGCCCAACAAAGAATGAAGATCAGAAACAGTGAAAGAGCACGGGCACGGCTTTTGTGACACCAACAAATCCACAGTGGAGCTGGACTTTATTAACAACTTTTATGGACTTTCAAGTAATTTGTGATGCAAGAAGAAACAACAAAGAACAAAAATGTGGCTGTTTGCTGCAGCTGTTCCAATCAGTAGAAGAAAAAGGATCAAAACTCAAACACAACAGATTACAGGCACTCCAAACAAGTAGTAAAAGTTAAAAATCGCACGAGGAAAAATATAGTTAAAATGCCTTTATTTGAATGACCAAAGGCAACATGTTTCGACCTTAACTGGTCTTCATCAGGGCTTAACCAATCAAACTGTTTCCCTTCCCAACGGAATTGAAAAATAGTGAAAGGTGAAGGCGATGGGCAGGATTGATCCACAGGAAGGAACCAAAAATGTAACCTTTGACTGCCTAAGAAATCATCCCAAGTTTGCAGCGAACATTTTGTATGTGGAGCGACAACAAAGCAAAATCCCCGATCCCTCGCTCAACCTCAGTTACGAATTTAAAAAGTCAACGCCAAAGCGAAAGGCACCAACTGTTCACCAAGAAACACCTTCCACTGCAAAGAGACAAAGACGTGATGTTGCTGTAAAACCACAAGAACAAGAAAGTGCAGCTCAGTCTGTTTGTCTTCTGCTCCTCTCACTTAACAAACAGGATTTTGCTTTGTCGTCGCTCCACATACAAAATGTTCTCTACAAACTCAGGATGATTTCTTAGACAGTCAAAGTTTTCCTTTTTGGTTCTTCCTGTGGATCAATCCTGCCCATCGCCTTCACCTTTCACTATTTTTCAATTCCGTTGGGAAGAGAAACAGTTTGAACAGAGGTTTGCAGTCACACACATCTGTTCCTATGGAGTAAGAAAGCTTTTAAAATATTTGTACGCATAGAATAGAAATGAATGAGTCCATCATGTGTATTTTATCTATCAGAGTACGAATTGAAAAGTTACGACGTCAAGAATTACAGTCACGAAATGAAAATTTACAATTACGACATTTTCAATTCGTATTCTGATGGATAAAATACACACAATATATTTTATGTACGACTGGACTCATTTCAGAGTTTACAAATATTTATTTTATGAGCAACTACAGACAAATACGCACGGATTTCTATTCTCTATGCGCAGGAATATTTTTGAAAGCTTTCTTACTCCATATGATTCCCTTTCGCATTTGTGGAGTTCGCAAACTTCTGAAGCCCGTTTTCCGCTGTTAGGATCCAACAACCACACAATTAACGACGTCCGAACCCCAAAACTAAAATATGACAATATCAGAACCAGAAACAAAAGTGACATGGTTCAAAAGACTTGAAAAGATCGACTTTGACAATAGTCTGGAGTAAGAAAGCTTTCAGAAATATTCACATGCATATTTGTTTGTAGTTGAGACTAAAATAAATATTCACAAAGCTTCAAATGAGTCCAGTTGTACATAAAATGTGTGTGTATTTTATCCATCACAATACGAATTAAAAAGTTACGACGTCAAGAATTACAATCGAATTACAATTTTTTTTGGGGGGGTGGGTTATATTATTGTTATTATTATTATTATTATTGATTTATTTTTATTTATTTATCCTTATTATTATTATTATTGTTATTAATTTATTGTATTTATTTATCCTTATTATTATTTTTTTATTTTATTATTATTATTATTATTATTATTAATTTATTTATTTATTATTTTTGTATGCGTGTTTAGTTAAGTCTGTCTTATTGTGGATGTGACAAATTATAAATAAAAAAAAAAAAAAAAAAAAGAAATTACAATCGCGAAATGAAAATTTACAATTACGCTTTCTTCCGTACAAATACAAATTCACCAACGCGACTTTGGTGTCAAAAATACGTCATCATCTCAATCAATGTTTTTTCTGCTCGATAAATAACGCCTGTGAAGTGACGTATTTTTGAGAGTCGCACAATTGTACATTTTCATTTCGCGATTGTAATTCTTGACATTGTAACTTTTCAATTCGTATTCTGACAGATAAAATAGACACAATATATTTTATGTACGACTGGACTCATTCGAGAGTTTACGAATATTTATTTTATGCTCAACTACAGACAAATACGCACGGATTTCTATTCTATGCACACACATTTCTGAAAGCTTTCTTACTCCATACAATAGACGCGTCCCACTGGGAAATCAAAGACGGAGGTTTCACGCTCACATTTTTCGGAGAATCCTTCCCAGTATGGACTGCGTGTTGACCGGAAGTCCAAAATTCGGGATGCAAGTATTACCAGTCTCAACTAAAATGAGTTACTTGAACATGGGAATGAAACAAAACACAACTCCAGGTCTGTTTTTGATGAGGTAACGACACTATTTAAAGTAAATCTTTGCGTCATACAAGGACCTTTAACTCTTTCCCCCTGGACGCCGACTAGCTCTGATCGCTGTCAGACGAAAACACTTTAAGACGTACAATTAATGTGGAAAGTTTCTGCAATTTTCGATTTGGAGATTTGAAATAATAAAGTGATCTCTGCCCTCCATCAGACTGTGGCTCCTAAAGTACTAAAGCCTGAATGCAGCTTATTTCATTTCTTTTTCCAGGCAAATATTGACTTTTCTGTGAACCAACCGCCTTAAGTAACAGCGCACATTCCCTAAATAACGCGAAATTGACTCTTGTGAAGTTTAAAAACAGACCTGGACTTGTGTTTTGTTTCGTTCACACGTGTTTGAGTAAAAGCCGACACAAACTACAGGAGAATTTGCCCGATTTTGGCTGCGATTTAGAGTCTTCGTGTGCGATTTTGAAGCCGCTGCTCCTCGTGTGTTTGGTGTTTTTGTGACTCTGAGTTGCTCTGTCAGATCGTAACCACAAAACATCAGCAACGCTACGATAAAACCGATAAAACTGAGCGGAGTGACGGACACAGAGACGCAAAATACAAACTCAGGAAAAAGTGAAAATAAAGAGGCGACTTTATTCCTCACCTCTCGTTAAGTGTTAAATTGTTAAAAAGTGCAGCATCTCATCCACATTATCCATAGAAATTGTCCACAAATAATGACCCCAGTCCACAAAACCGCGCTGTGAATCCAGTTTAACTCTTTCCCCCCTGGACGCCGACTAGGAACAACCCATACATGTGTTACTAGGGCTACACATAGAGCATAACTGCATAAAAGAAAACAGACTTCCACGAGTGATTATAAATGATTTTTACACTCATGAACTTAATTGTAACACAGACATATTTGTATCTCTGGAAACTTCAGACTCTGAACTCTTCATTTCTGGATGTTTAAATGTGATTCAACTCATTTACAGGTTTATAACAGCTCACTGAAAATGAGAGTTTACCTGGTCAGGTGCAAAATCGAAAACAAAAAAACTACATTCAGCATCTGATATCTGCATGTTCTGAGTACTATATTCATAAAAAAAATAAAAAATATACTTTGTCAAAGTATTTAAACAGATTTCATATCACCAGATACAGTAGAGCCAAGTGTGCACCTGTTTTTACCTGTTGTTCACCTGTGTGCACCCAATACATTTTTTTCCATTTAACTTATTCAACTCATTTAGCTTATTATAATATAATAATATAATAATAAAACTCTTCCTCGTCAGTGTGTGTCCAGTATTTGTCATCTTGGTTATTTTCTCGTGTGCAGAGCTCCACATAAGTGTTTTTTTCTGTAGCGATTCTGTTACATCGCATCTTGGAAAAAAAGACTGAAATATTTTAAAGGACTGGCCTGGGCAACATCCAGATTTCAGGGCAATTTTGGTTCATAATCGAGTATAAAGCTCAGATAGTTTGTTTGGACATCGCAGGACTCCACACAGACGCATCAGCGGCATCTCACCTTCTCCCCGAAAGTCCGTCGCTGTCGCTGTTTTCCACTTTATAATCAACTTCAACATCATCACTTTGAAATCTATAAAAGTCACTTTCTCTAAACTCATCCATAAAATACGTCCGCTCCTCATTATTTCTAAAACTAAAGCTCCCATCGTCACTATTTCGATTCACTTCGGAAAAAAATCGGCGAAAACGTATCCTTGAATCCTATTGGTCAGTCTAGTGTCGGTTGTAGTGGCCCCGGCCGATCACAGCCTCTGTTTAAATGTGAAAAACCGAGCCGTTTCTAAAGGTCGTCAAATCTCGTCTTTAGTGACACAGCGGAGGAGTCAAAAGTCGTCATTAAGGGAACAGGGGGGTCGTCAAATGTCGTCTTCATGGAGTTAATGACTTTCTAATCCAATCAAAAGAAAAATTACACATTTTAAAGACTAATTTTAAGGTCAGAAATACTTTTAACAAACCAAATTAGCTCCAGGTAGTGTCTTTTACAGTAACGCGCGTGCAACAGTGGTGTTTTCAGGCGGTGTAACACCAGCTCGTGTGTTGCAAAAGCCAAGTTTCCGCTGGCGTCTCTTTCTCTCTTTCTCTCCCCCCTCCTCGTTTTCCTCGCTGCTCGCTCGTCTCTTTCGCTCCCTCCTCCTCCTCGCTCGCCTCGCTCGATGTTTTCCCGGGCGACTTGGGTTCGGACACAGTTTCCATGGAGACGTGTCTGTGAGCGCTGCAGATGAACAAGAAGCAGGAAAAAACACACACACACACGCGCGCACACACAAAATGGACGCCTATCTTCATTTAGAGAAATCTCACCTCAGATGATTCACGCGGGGTTTGAAGTCCAGAAAAGTCCAATGTGTTTTTTTTTTCTTTTCCAAAAGTCTGAAACCTCAAAATTCTCACAAGTAAAGAATCTGAAATGAAGCAGCTATCAGTGACTTGGAGCGAAAAGCAGAGAGAGAAGCAGAAGGAGAAAAGGAAGTTAAATAAAATGTGTTTTTTTTAGTTTTTTTTTTCCAGCGAGAAGGAAAATGATGCAAGAGGATGTGCACGGAGCCAATTAAAAACATTTACACAGAGTTTTTTAGTGGACACAACGCCGGAATTATCGTTGCTGAAAAGTATATTTGGTCGGCGGTGTGTGTTTTCTTAAGTGGTCTGCAGCCCCAAAGCACCTTGTGATGTCATTAAGTGATTTATTTTAAGTTTAAAAGATTCATATTTTGCCATTTTCTAATGATTTTTTTTAAACTTTCGTTTCCTCATCACAAACAGACCTGGAGTTGTGTATTGTTTCATTTACACATGTTTAACACGCAAACCCACATAGATAAAACGCTCTGTTCCACCTTGTGATGTCATGAAGTGTTTTATTTTAAGTTTAAGGGACTCATATTTTGCTATTTTCTGATAAAGTTTTTATTTATAATGTCGTTTCGTCGTCACAAACAGACCTGGAGATGTGTTTTTTTGTTTCATTTGCAAATGTTTAACACACAAACTCTGCGTATTTAGGCTGAAAACGCTCTGTTCCACCTTGTGATGTCATTATCCATCCATCCATCCATTTTCGTCCGCTTATCCGGGGCCGGGTCGCGGGGGCAGCAGCCTAAGCAGGGACTCCCAGACTTCCTTCACCCCAGATACGTCCTCCAGCTCCTCCGGGGGGACCCCGAGGTGTTCCCAGGCCAGCCGAGAGACATAGTCCCTCCAGTGTGTCCTGGGTCTTCCCCGGGGCCTCCTCCCGGCGGGACATGCCCGGAACACCTCCCGAGGGAGGCGCCCAGGAGGCATCCGGAACAGATGCCCGAGCCTCAACTGGCTCCTCTCGACGTGGAGGAGCAGCGGCTCTACTCCGAGCTCCTCCCGTGTGACTGAGCTCCTCACCCTGTCTCTAAGGGAGCGCCCAGCCACCCTGCGGAGGAAACTCATTTCGAGCGCTTGTATCCGCGATCTCGTCCTTTCGGTCACTACCCAGAGTCATGACCACAGGTGATGAGTTGAACTCCTCCACTTGAGGCAAAGACTCCCCACCCACCCGGAGAGGGCAAGCCACCTTTTTCCGGTCGAGAACCATGGCCTCGGACTTGGAAGAGCTGATCCTCATCCCAGCCGCTTCACACTCGGCTGCAAACCGCCCAGTGCACATTGCAGGTCCTGGTTCGATGAAGCCAACAGGACAACATCGTCCGCAAACAGCAGAGATGAAATCCTGTGGTCCCCAAACCGGACCCCCTCCGGCCCCTGACTGCGCCTAGAAATTCTGTCCATAAATACAATGAACAGAACGGTGACAAAGGGCAGCCCTGGCAGAGTCCAACATGCACCGGGAACAGGTCTGACTTACTGCTGGCAATGTGAACACAGCTCCTGCTCCGGTCATACAGGGACCGGACAGCCCTTAGCAAAGGGCCCCGGACCCCCAACTCCCAGAGCACCCCCACAGGACGCCACGAGGGACACGGTCGAATGCCTTCTCCAGATCCACAAAACACATGTGGACTGGTTGGGGCAAACTCCCATGAACCCTCGAGCACCAATGGAGAGTGTAGAGCTGGTCCAGTGTTCCACGGCCAGGACGAAAACCACACTGCTCCTCCTGAATCCGAGGTTCGACTATCGGCTGGATTCTCCTCTCCAGTCCCTGGCATAGACCTTACCGGGAAGGCTGAGAAGTGTGATCCCCCTATAGTTGGAACACACCCTCCGGTCCCCCTTCTTATACAGAGGGACCACCACCCCGGTTTGCCAGTCCAGAGGTTCTGTCCCCGACCGCCACGCGATGCTGAAGAGGCGTGTCAGCCAAGACAGCCCCACAACATCCAGAGACTTCAGGTACTCAGGACGGATCTCATCCAACCCCGGAGCCTTGCCACCAAGGAGCTTGCAACCACCTCAGTGACTTCGGCCAGGGTGATGGATGAGTCCGCCTCCGAGTCCCCAGCCTCGGCCTCCTCCTCGGAGGACGTGACGGTGGATTGAGGAGATCCTCAAAGTATTCCTTCCACCGCCGGACAACGTCCCCAGTCGAGGTCAGCAGCTCTCCCCCCGCACTGTAAACAGTGTTGGTGAAGAACTGCTTTCCCCTCCTGAGGCGCCGGACGGTTTGCCAGAATCTCTTTGAGGCCGTCCGATAGTCCTTCTCCATGGCCTCCCCGAACTCCTCCCAGCTCCGAGTTTTTGCCTCCGCGACCACACGGGCTGCAGCACGCTTGGCCCGCCGGTACCCGTCAGCTGCCTCAAGTGGAGGAGTGATGTCATTAAGTGTTTTTTATTTTTGTTTAAAGTGCCCAGATTTAGCTATTTTCTGAGCTATTTTTTTATTTATAATGTCGTTTCCTCATCACAAGCAGATCTGGAGTTGTGTTTTGTTTCATTCACACATGTTTAACACGCAAAACCACACAGTTAAAACGCTCTGTTCCACCTTGTGATGTCATTAAGTGTTTTATTTTAAGTTTAAAGGGCCCATATTTTGCTATTTTCTGATCTATTTTTTTTACTTATAATGTCATTTCGTTGTGACAAACAGACCTGGAGTTGTGTATTTTTGTTTCATTCACACATGTTTAACTCACAAACCCACATAGTTAAAATGCTCTGTTCCACCTTGTGATGTCATTAAATTTTTTATATAAGTTTAAAGTGCCCATATTTCGCTATTTCCTGAGCAATTTATTTTATTTACAATGTTGCTTCATCATCACAAACAGACCTGGAGTTAAGTTTTTTTGTTTCATTTGCAAATGTTTAACACACAAACTCTGCGTATTTAGGCTGAAAATGCTCTGTTCAACCTTGTGATGTCATTAAGTGTTTTATTTTAAGTTTAAAGGACTCATATTTTTCTATTTTCTGATCAAGTTTTTATTTATAATGTTGTTTTGTCATCACAAACAGACCTGGAGTTGTGTTTTGTTTCATTCACACATGTTTAACACACAAACCAGCATAGTTAAAACACTCTGTTCCACCTTGTGATTTTTTTTTTTTTTATTTTTATTTAATTTTTACAATGTTGTTTCCTCATCACAAACAGAACTGGAGTTGTGTTTTGTTTCATTCACAACATTATAACATAACTTAGAGTTCACTAAGCTGCTTTACTCTTCCTTAACCGAAAATTGTGCTTTTACTTATTTATTTATTTTTTTTAACTTTTACTAATGTTTTCTGATGCAACGAGGAGTGAAGCAGTTTCAATGAGGCTAAAACAATAGCTATAATTTTAAAGTTAGGCAAGTTAGTCCTGTTTAGTCCTCCTGGTTTAGTCTTGGTTTAGTTGGTTTAGTCTTGTTTAGTCCTGGTTTAGTTTCTGTTTATCCTGGTTTAGTTCTGGTTTAGTTTAGTCTGGTTTAGTCGGTTTTTGTTTAGTCCTGGTTTAGTTTAAGTCTAGTGGTTTAGTCCTGGTTTAGTCCTTAGTCCTGGTTTAGTTTATGTCCTGTTTAGTTGGTTTAGTTCTGGGTCTTGTTTAGTCCTGTTTAGTTTTAGTCCTGGTTTAGTTCTGGTTTAGTTTAGTCCTGTTAGTCCTGGTTTAGTCTGGTTTAGTCTGGTTTATTTAGTAGGTTTAGTTAGTCCTGGTTTAGTCTGGTTTTAGTTTGGTTTAGTCCCTGGTTCTGGTTTAGTCCTGGTTTAGTCCTGGTTTGGTTTGTTTCTGGTTTAGTCCTGGTTTAGTCCTGGTTTAGTCTGGTTTAGTCCTGGTTTAGTCCTGGTTTAGTTCTGGTTTAGTCCTGGGTTTAGTCCTGGTTTAGTCCTGTTTAGTCCTGGTTTAGTCCTGGTTTAGTTCCTGGTTTAGTCCTGGTGGTTTAGTCCTGGTTTAGTCTGGTTTAGTTTCTGGTTTAGGTTTCCTGGTTTAGTCCTGGTTTAGGTTCTGGTTTAGTCCTGGTTTAGTCTGGTTTTAGTCCTGGTTTTTCTGGTTTAGTTCTGGTTTAGTCCTGGTTTAGTCCTGGTTTAGTCCTGGTTTAGTCTGGTTAGTCCTGGTTTAGTTCCTGTTTAGTTTAGTCCTGGTTTAGTTTTGGGTTTAGTCCTGGTTTTAGTCCTGTTTAGTTCCCTGGTTTAGTCCTGTTTAGTTTAGTTCTGGTTTAGTTTTAGTTCTGGTTTAGTTTCTGGTTTAGTTCTGGTTTAGTCCTGGTTTAGTCCTGGTTTAGTCCTGGTTTAGTTCTGGTTTAGTCCTGGTTTTAGTCCTGGTTCTGTTTAGTCTGGTTTAGTTCTGGTTTAGTTTGGTTTAGTTCTGGTTAGCTGGTTTAGTTCTGGTTTAGTTCTGGTTTAGTTTTGGTTTAGTCCTGGTTTTGTCTGGTTTAGTCCTTGTTTAGTCTGGTTTAGTTCTGGTTTAGTCCTGGTTTAGTCCTGGTTTAGCGGCGTACAAGAGGGGGGGTCCATGGGCGGGGGGTTGAGGACCACTGAAAATAAAACTTATAAAACACACTGATATGTTTTTTGGTGAATATATCATTTTCAAAACTATAAAAGGGAGCATGGTGATCTACATATGTGACATGTTACACAGTTAAGGAACCAGGCTGGCGCCACCTAGTGCCTCCGCTCATTTTCGTTTCTTTCCAG
>NW_026571299.1:4798377-4801417 GCF_026225935.1 Boleophthalmus pectinirostris | reverse complement strand
CTGGGACATCTTCTAAACTCCGGTGAGGTCTTCATAGCGGCGCTCAGTCAATGATCATTAAGTCCTGTTTGTTTTAGTCCTTCAAAAGTGACGCGGGATCAATGCGCACGTTTGTAAGTGTCAGATCCAGAAGAGCAGAGTTCACAGAGCACGTCCGTCAATACGCACCGAGCTGATATAATGAGAGCGCCGGGTCTGTGACGCCGGGTGATGCGGAGGCGGCAGAGTTGTTAGCGTTGGTGTTATGTATGTATTACACAAAATTGACTCTTGAGTCAATTTTTGAGTGATAGTTTTACCTTTTGCTTCAGTAGAGATCGGCAATCCCAGAGCTGAAATTATCCAAATCATTCTAGTGAAGGTGTGTGGAGTTTAAAAACAGTCGAGCACTTCCTGTATTACCACATGACATCACGCTCAATTTGGATTTTTTTGTGAAATCCGATGTTTTTGCGAGGTCGTTCACATTTCCAATTAAATGTGACTTGTATGTGACTCCAGTGTGAACATTAAACGGCCCAAAAGTGTCCCACATGTGACACTGGAGACACGACGACGTCAACCTCAGCGAGCGTCTCTGTGTTTACGGAAGTTGTCCAAACATGAGCACCTGGAGATTTTAAAGTTCCTCTCGTACCAGAACATGAACAACTTACTTGTTTTAAGGAGGAGATTGAGAAGGAGAAGGACGAGGTTTTTGGCCCTGGTGTTTTGTGGGGGAGCGGCAGCGACGTCCGTTGAAAGGAACGTGTGGATGTGGAGACGGAGCCAAGAGTGGTGAGTGGTGATGTGCTTCACTTCAGTGACACTGAGTTCATTAACAATTTTCGCCTACTTCGGCGCAGAATAGTGACGTTTGTGTCTTGTTGATAACGTGTAGGTGGATGAATGCACTTTGGTCGTTCAGACTGAAGTCACATGTCAAAAGATCAGATATGTATCAGTTTTAGGAGCACATATCCAAGTGTCCTGGATCACATTTGAAAAAATTGGATCTGTGTTGTTCAGACTGACATTAAAAGATCAGATACAGGAACATAGAGGCCAAAAAATTTGGACATTTCAGGCTGCAGTCTGAACGTAGCCAAAGTGCAGCGTCGGCTGTCGAAAGGCAAAGCTCTTGATTTACCGTCAAGCTGCGTTCCTCCTCTCACCTCTGGTCATGAGCTCTGGGTAATGACCAAAAGGACGAGATCGCGGATACAAGTGGCCGAAATGAGTTTCCTCCGCAGGGTGACTGGACACTTCCTTAGGCCCCATCCACACTAGTTCGTATTCGAGTCATTTTCGTTGTGGATGGAGTGTTCGTTCACACTAATCCGATTAAAAACGGCTCCAGAGACGGAACGATCTGGTGGCTCCAGCTCCCACGAATTCATCTGAGTACAGATCTGATCCGACACCATGTGGACGCCTGAAAACGCTGATGTAGTTCTATGCGCCGCAAAGTAATTCACCTCCAAAAAGAGGCTAGAATATATGTCCATTCATGTATACGGTCTGTGCGTACGACCTACAGACGTATAATCTCTGAAAAGTTGAACATGAACCATCTCCAACGTGACAGAAGCACAGAACAGACTCACCATCAACAGAACATCCCTCAGTCACAGAAAGAACACTCATATTCCACTGAGTCATGTCCTTTAGTCCGACAGAAGCTGAACTGCATCAGCGCACATGGAGCGAGATGTTTTTTTGAGCGCTCAGTTTATGCAAATAAGCCATGTGGTTTTAAGTTTCATTTCTGTAAAACGTAAACAAATATGCTCAAAGCTGTGTGGATAGGGAAGGATTGCGGACACAAACAAAGTGTCTGGACGCAAATCCTTTCCGATACGGTGATACTGTGATACGTGGATGTGTTTCAGTGTAAACGGGATCTTAGAGATCGGGTGAGGAGCTCAGTTACATGGGAGAAGCTCAGAGTAGAGCCGCTGCTCCTCCACATCAAGAGCAGCAGCTGAGGTGACTCGAGCATCTGTTCTGGATGCATGTCCCACAGGCAGGAGGCCCCGGGGAAGACCCAGGACACACTGGCTTGGCTGACTTGGGACACAGCACATTCTCACTTTCGCCGCACGGACCCAGTGGTCTCGCTCTCCCCTGGGGGACAGAGGTACAGAGACACAAACATGATACAAACTTTTGCAGTGCGTCATCACGTCAGAAGGGCAACACAACGCTGCATGTGCTGACCGACCGGCAGTGTTGGGAAGGTGACTTTTAAAATGTAATCCCCTACAGATTACAGATTACATATCCCAAAATGTAGTTTGTAACATAATCCATTAAATTACTTAAAGTGAGTAACGTAATCTGAATACTTTAGATTACTTAATTTGCTGTAGAGAAGCAAAGACGAGGAAATCTTCACATAAAATGTTTTGTCTGCTAATAGAAAATGAAAAGCCCAGACTTTACTGAACCATATTAAAAATATTATTGATAGAAGAGGAGGAGACATGGTCCACACAGCACGATTTAGTCCTGTTAAATCCTGTTTAGACCTGGATTAATCCTGGTTTAGACATAGTTTAGACATGGTTTTAGACCTGGTTTGGACTTGGTTTTAGACCAGGTTTAGAATTGGTTTGGCCCCTTATTTAGACCTGGTTTGGACCTGGTTTAGTTTCCGGCAATGAGTGGAATTACCGAAAAAAAAAAAAAAAGGGAATAGCCCAGAATGTGAAAACATGAAAATACCTCTGTGTAATCCATTTATTTCAACAAAGTAACTGTAATCCAATTACCACTCACTGAAACAGTAACTGTAACTGAATACAGTTACTCATAATTTGTACTCTGATTACATAACTCTGGTACAATTATTTTTTAAGATTTAAAATCAGAATAAACCACCCACTTAATTTGGATTTAAGTTTAATTCCAAATAAGTTTAATTCTGAATAATCTTTTTGTATATATGACAAAAAAAAAAAAAAAATATATATATATATATATATATATATATATATATATATATAAAAAAAAAGAATTAAGTGTTTACATGGTCTTTTTAAACCAGAATTAATTTTTA